>NC_142992.1:1251052-1563815 GCF_061535395.1 Colias eurytheme | reverse complement strand
TATGTGTGGTTTATTTAGTTTATTGACGTGACAACGTCTTATAATTCGATAAAGCCGGCTGCACGCACGAAAAAACATGACATATGCGGCGTTACCTCGCTCTGAGGCGTTCCGTGTAAGGCTTGAAGTGCGAGCGAGAGCGCGGAACGAACGACAAGGAAGCACAATCGGACGTTGTCACGTTCAACTATCGTCAGTAAACCGACTTTACAGACAACCATTTTTTTATATTTATAAATTAGAAATTGTTATCCCAATCAATTACCTTTAACACTAAAGTATTTTAAACTATAAACATTATCATCAATATATAACGAATAAATAAAATTTATAGTCACTTTGTATCAACGATTATATCGCGATCGCAGCATCGGATTGAAATTTTAATACTCCCGAGAAATTATCGGAATAGTGAAACAATTGGAGTGGAGCCAAACGCGCCGGTGTTAATAATGTCGACTAATATTATTATATACTTGGCATTTTATTAATATAACCTGAACTGAACAATGCGTGGTAATTTTATGGGACATCCGACGTTGATGTGTAGCTAGCGGATTGTTCCCGTTTTTGTGGCTCCCGGTGGATATGATTAATAGGCTATTTTGGAAATTTATTTGTTGTTTAATCTAATTTTTGATGCAGTGTTATGATCTTGAAGTTGTTTATTTATTTTTTTATTTATTATACTTTATTGCATTGAAAATACATAAATACATATAACAAAGACAATACTACAGAAACAGCAAAGGGCGGCCTTATCGCTAGGTAGCGATATCTACCAGGCAACCAAACAATCAGAGGAAATAACGTTAATAAAAACGAAAATATAGAGTTGTTGTAGGGAACAGATGCATTGTTTTGATAAAAATCAAAGTACCAAACAAAATAAAGATAGTTAGGAGCGAATGCGGATTCTCTAAAATATGGGAACTAACTGCTACCTAACGCTTTTTATGCGCTGCTCTTATTTTTAACTACGTGTGGATCTGGAATACACACTACATTGTTTTATTGGAATTGTGAAAAAGGCAAGGACTTACTCTATAAGGACCTAAGTATACTAGGAGGAGTACTTTGCTAGGTAAAGATATGTTCTAATCTTCTATGCTAACACTTTTACCCCTTTACCCAAGTGACGTATTTCCATAGAAAACACATTATCTATATTCAATAATTAAAAGATAATCGTTCATAATTATATTCACAGTTCAGTCCAAAACACACTCTTTTGTCCTGTAAATGGATATGTGATGCTCATAGAACTCATACAAATTTACAAAACAAAATGGCCGCTTCATGACCACAATACGCGAAATCAAACAGCAAATGTGGTATAACAATGAGATTTTCAATATATCACTGTGTCTATATTGATTTTGCCCGCGGCTCTACTCGCTCGCGTTTATCAATACAGCGGTACTATAAAAAAATATTTATTTTGTAAAACTGCTGCTCTTGTATTACCATTGAAACAATACCTTTTGTTAACGCTATTGTGGTTTCGGTACAAATGAATATAGAGATGAATAATGCTGTTTTTTCAGTTCTGTACTAAACTAGCTGCGCTCCGCGGTTTCACCCGTGTGGTTCCACTTCTGTTGGTCTTAGCGTGATATATAGCCTATAGCCTTCCTCGATAAATGGGCTATCCAACACTGAAAGAATTTTTCAAACCGGACCAGTAATTCTTGAGTTTAGCGCGTTCAAACAAACAAACAAAATCTTCAGCTTTATAATCTTAGTAGGTATAGATTTATGTTAAAGATATTTATGTTCAAATGAAGGGTTTATTTCTATCTCTTTTATTGATATCGGGTTATTCATGTGTCTATTTTTGTTTAGAATATAAACAAACATTTATCGTCTCATACCGATGTTACTAGTATGAGATGACGTATATAATGCTGATTCAATTTTAATTCAATAAATAGAAATAAGATACACTAAGCAGATTTTCTGTTAGTGTATTTACATGCTTAATTGCATCTAAATCTTAATTAATTCCGCGTTTTGTTTATAGAATTCAATGTGTGTTCTTAATACTAATATAGATATTAACCAGAATATATCAGAATATTTGTAAGAAACGGCATCTTTAAAAATTAAGTAGGTAATCAAACAGAAATTGTTTTCACTTGGTAAAACGATTTTAGATAATTTTTATTATCTTCTCTATCCTGTTAAGAACTAAATATATTTAAATTTAAAAGAATTTCCGTTATTTCATAGCTGCGTAAATAAGCTGCGAACGGATATCTTCTTATATATAAAATTCTCGTGTCACAATGTTAGTCTGCATACTCCTCCGAAACGGGTGGACCGATTCTCATGAAATTTTCTGTGCATATCGGGTAAGTCTGAGAATCGGCCAACATCTATTTTTCATATGTACCACGGGCGAAGCCGGGGCGGACCGCTAGTATTTCCATAATAATTGAATCCCCGAAGTATGAGGGTATTAAATAATTCCCTTTAAGAAGTACGTATTTGTAGCAATCCATACTAATATTATAAATGCGAAAGTAACTCTGTCTGTCTGTCTGTTACTCAATCACGCCTTAACTACTGAACCAATTTGCATGAAATTTGGTATAGAGATATTTTGATACCCGAGAAAGGACATAGGATAGGTTTTATCCCGGAAATCCTACGGGTACGGGTTTTTCTTTGAAAACGCGGGCGAAGCCGTGGGCGGAAAGCTAGTTTTTTATAAAATAAACGTAACTCAAGGCGGCTTCATTCATATTCCTTTTGATATTAATTTCTCGTTCTGTCCCCGGGGAAGTCTTATATTTGCGTCTCTTGAGATTTTCATCATAAATTGTTGCTACGTTACTTTGTAAAGGTTTAGCGATATTTAATTTTGGATTCTAATTCGGGGAACATAATGGAATTCGGTTAATCAGATCTAACAATGAGTTATGCGGTTTTCAATATCTTAATATGTATATATATAAATCTCGTGTCACAATGTTTGTCCTCAATGGACTCCTAAACCACTTAACCGATTATAATAAAATTCGCACACCATGTGCAGTTCGATCCAACTTGAGAGATAGGATAGTTTAAACATGTAGGTACCACGGGCGAAGCCGGGGCGGACCGCTAGTGATTATTTAAGGATCAAAATAAAATTAATCGTAAGACTAAAGTAGGTATTAAATTGGATACATATGACAATATTATTAAAAGAATATCATATCTTATTATCTCACGGTTTTAGTATATCTCTTATCTGGTATCCGGCTAACCTCCGAAAAAGAAAATTTGAACGGAAGTTTAGTTCAGACAGGTGTAATATTTTTATTTTGGGAATAGAATAAAGGTTATCTATTAAAATTCCACTAAAGCTGACAACGAAGCGTGTATATTTAAAATTATTATTTCACTGTTAGTAAGTCCATTTATCGCTAATAGCCTATATTACGTTTTATCACGTTAGGACCAAGTGAAGAGTAATGAGGGGAAAACCGCGGGGCACAGCTAGTGTCTTAATTCATTTTTCATAAATGTATGAACACAGAATGCACTATTGGATTTAGCAATACATCTTTACACATAAAATGTACGTATTTCGTTTGTATCACCAGCCAAATTGTCAAATGAAAATGCAGACCATAAATATATGCCAATTTGATGTATTCAAAGTATCACGAGACGCGGTAGAGCAGGTAACGAGGAATTGAAGTGCGTTATAAATTACATTCCATCTACAAGGGATTTGGTTCTATGCCAGCGTAACCACTACGACGGAAACTCGAATGAATCTCGAATGGAACTCGATATTGTAGCACACTTGTTTGGCATTAAATGATTGATTATGAGAACTATTGATATAATATTGAGCGCAACTACAACATTAGCAGCAACAGTTTTATTTCAATTTTATTACACGTACTTTATACTGAAATCAAATATAATGAAATCAATTCCGTAACAAGTTCAATCTAATCGCGATAAAATAACCAGTGACGTTTTCATTTTATTCGTTTTGAAGCAGTACTATTGTAATGGGCCCTCTTCGCAATGGGCAGCGTTAGGCGAACAATCACGATAGTGTAGCGGTAGGCCTATGTCTATGATCGGCCGTCATTGAACATGTTTATTCATAATCACCGTAATGGCAAACATCGACGAGCATTTGTTGGGCCAACGTTGCCCATTGTGTGGAGGGCCCATATATTAAAAAGTGAGAACTCGTGGTAGGGATGACTAGGATTTTTCCTGCATCTTATTATAAATGTCTTGCGGTAAATTCATTTTGTACGAGATGTATTTTGCAGAGTTGTCGTTTCAAATGACTGCAACGCATATTCAATTTGCGTCAGGAATAGATTCAATCGATTCTCAATTTATTTTGCAATATCGTTTTTCCATTACATGTACGTAGGGTTTCTTTAAGAAATATGGAAATGTGTTTGGCGGTCTACGTTTAGGATGCAGAAAAATTATGTTTACTGGAGAGTACCTTTCTGCGGATTTGTTTCATTAGGTAATTAAAACTTGATTACACCTTTTGGGTTAAAACCAAAAACAATGTGTACATAAATGCAGAATCTAGTACCTAATAGAATTTATCAAAAATGTGGATCGCGACATTTATTATTTACACCTGTTTGAATTAAAACCAAAAACAATCTTTCTTTATCAATACATACAAATCATCTTCCTGACACCAGCTCACAGCTAGGTGTAAAACACCTTACTAATACTGAATAAATACATTTTATCTTTAAGGAATTTGTTATTGAAATAAACTAATAATGTTTTTTGTTTGTTTCAGGGGATTCGGTAAACAAGGCTTCCAGTGCCAAGGTAAGCTTCAATATCTTTTTTTTTTATATTTTAACAGTGCAGTAAGAAAAAACAGCTGTCAGACTAAAACTGTTTCAGGGTTTGTTCCTATTAATTTTTTAATTATTACACAAATACATGACTATTCAATATTACATAATAATAAGAAATCGAATTGACCCAATCATAGATAGCATAAAACTAAGAAAAATATTCAAGACTTCTGTACAGTATCAATTGCAGAATTTACTATCACTAACCAGCAGCTTATTCCACTTACATTATACATTGTATTTACAACTAGCTGTGCTCCGCGGTTTTACCCGCAGAGCTCCTCTCCTGTTGGTCTTAGCGTAATGATAGGCCTATATCAGTGGCGTGCATTCCATAAAGACATAAAGACACTGCCTACCCTACCATTTACCAAACTCTGATCAATATTTAATATGCATAAATGAAATTCACAGCGTCATTAAATTTTATTAATTGCGCAATGTAGTTATGAAATAAAAATATATTTCAAATATATTTTAGATCCATCTATCGGTATTTTGGTAGCATTATTATCTAATTTCTATATAACACCGGCTCGGCTCAAGTCACTATTCATGCGCTGCACTAGCGCCGCCACAGGACCCAGTACGTCACGGGACGGCAAAGACACAAACTATCCGTGTCTAAGTTTTTATACGTGTGCTCTGCGTGTCTACGCATATTTTATATGTTGCGTGCCTATAAACACGGCACACTGATGTAATAAAACACACAAACACACAAAGTAGGCAGTGTCTTTTTACGAAGATATACGAATTAGGTACGAACCGAATTCGGAACTACATCGAAAGTCGAAACTGAAGTTGAATATGCGACCAATTTAAGAAGTGTGATAATGTATACAATTTTGTAGCGGTAAAGACCATCTGAAAATAGTATCATTATTCGTTTGTTTTGTTTTGGAAATAACAAACGTTTACTTTGAGGTTAAATTTGTTTTTTGAGAAAATTAATAATGTTTACTACGACAATTTGCAAGTGAAGTGTTTTGAGAGTAACTAAATAGATTATGTATATCATCAGTGTATTTTGTAAGATAATAAGGCATACCTAATTTAACGAAAAATTCTTATTTTTGTTTTATGAATAAACATTTATCAAACAG
Organism: Colias eurytheme; assembly: GCF_061535395.1. Classification (NCBI taxonomy): domain Eukaryota; kingdom Metazoa; phylum Arthropoda; class Insecta; order Lepidoptera; family Pieridae; genus Colias; species Colias eurytheme. The sequence goes on along the minus strand of NC_142992.1, from coordinate 1,557,859 downwards.
AGACTTAGTGATAGAAAAAAGAGCCGATCTATACCGGAATTTGTAATACACAAAGGTAAAGTTAATCATTAATTACATAATATAGAATACTAGTTAGGATATCATACCTACTTTGACAATTATTTTATAGATAATATGACCTATGTTCGTGATATGTTTTCCATTATTTTGCGGAAATAACTACTATGTATCTCCAGTCAAATATCAGTACTGCAATATGAAATATGTATTAGTTTTTATCATTACAATATTTCTGCCTACCCTGTCCAAAAACTCTGTGCACGCCCCTGGCCTATATAGTATATAGTCTTCCACGATAAATGGGCTATGTAACACCGAAAGAATTTTTCAAATCGGACCAGTAGTTCCCGAGATCAGTGCGTTCAAACAAACAAACTCTTCAGCTTTATAATATTATTAAAGAATTAAAGATTATAGATATTATCAACATTTTGTTTACCTTTGCCTTACACTAACCAGCTAATTCTTCTTACAGTATGCAGTTTCGTGGTGCACAAGCGATGCCACGAATATGTCACGTTCACGTGTCCCGGGGCAGACAAAGGGGCAGATTCCGACGTAAGTAACCAGTTCAAATTACAGGTAATTTAATAAATTTGTAGTATAGAGTTAAAAGGGTACAAGGAAAAAGTAAATATTGGATTTGGTACTATGAGAACAAGTTGGAAATAGTATCGGAAGGTATGGCATTTTTAGAAATAGATTCCTGCCCCCCTAGTTAAGTGGCTTTCTGTTAGCGTAGCGTTCAATAGAATAGACTACGAATGTAGGTATGAGATTGACGTAACCTGTAGATACGTTTATCTACAGCCTACGTCAATCTCATACATTCGTAGTCTATTCTATTGAACGCTTCGCTAACAGAAAGCCACTTGACTAGGGGGGCTGAAATGGAGAAGTCTATAAGAATGTTTAAGAATGCGTGTTAATCCATACTAATATTATCAATGCGAAAGTAACTCTGTCTGTCTGTCTGTTACTCAATCACGCCTAAACTACTGAACCAATTTTCATGAAATTTGGTATGGAGATATTTTGATACCCGAGAAAGGACATAGGCTACTTTTTATCCCCGGAAAATGACGCAATCCTGGAAATCCCACGGGAACGGGAACTGCGCGGGCGAAGCCGCGGGCGGAATCCTAGTAAAAAATAATTTGTATTGTGAATAACAACATTATTGTATATATACTAAAATTGAAACTTGAACTAATATGAAAATGTTCATGTTCGTATTATCTGATTATTTGTGAGAAGTAGATCCCGTAATAGTTATTTGACTTACTGGAGAAAAACTTATGATATTCATCGTCTGAAACGGTTTAATTCCTATTACTATTATAAGAGGATATTTTCCTCTATAAAGACTTCCACAGACCTTTGAAATTCTAACAAAATGGCTTCCACGCTCGACGAATAAAATTCAAATTGTTATTCAATAGAGGAACATTCTGGAACGATGTCTAATGCGCTTTTGTATTCATACCTGGGAAAATATGGCGCATTCTGTTATTGTGATTTTCATATAAATTGTTTCGTATATTTCGCGAAGCTAGAGAATAATATGATATTCATAAGACGACAATTTTCGTACGGATAATTAAATTAATTGAAGGTACTTTAGGGTTGATGTGTGACAAGATTAAGCCTGTGGTTTTGCTCGCTTGAAAGTTGAATTAAAATGGCCTATATATTTCAATTCATAATCATTGTATTCAAAATTTCCCGTTAATATCAAAGACAAATCGGTTCATAATTTTTCGTGCGAAAGGTTTAATAAACATAAACGCATTCATCCAAGATTTTTCAATGCTTGGATAAAACTTATCCGTCCAATAAAGTATTTCACGATAATATTAAAATGTCACGTAAACTGTCAAATACGGGCAATTAGAATACTTTTTAAAATGGTAGTTTTATACATTATTCGACGAATAAGTTTTATCCAAGCATTGAAAAATCGGCCCTTATTCAAATTAACTCGTCATAATATAAATAAACTATTTACCAATCGTTCAAAAATCAGTTTATAAACTGCTTTTACAAAACAGAAGAGCTTACAAGATTTAGAAGATTAGAGTGTAATATTTTAATTTTTAATTTAGAAACATTACGTGATATATAAACATTATAAGATTCGAGAAAATAAAATATAAAATATCGTATACATTTTTATTCATAATACCAATAAATAACAATATCCAATTTGAAATTTAATCCAAATATGAAAAGAGTAATTGTTGAACATCAATCTTGTTTTTGGATCGCGGTAAAATTACTTTAAATTGAACGAGAATTTATTTTGCGTAATTAATGAGAGCCCTTAATAAGGATTGCTGACTGGAGCAATATTTTTATTGTTGTAATTAATATTAGCTGTAGGAAAACATAAGGAATGCTATATTGAATTGTGAATAATTTTGAGATTGTGAATCGGATGTAACTTAATAATACCTATAGGTAATATGAATAACTATAAAATGTTTTTTTACGGTGTATAATGTGAAAATTAAGTTGAAAATGTTAGTTTTATTAAGTATTTAATCAAATAGAACATAACTTGAGAGTATAAGATAAAGTTTCTTATTGGCGTATAAAATTCATGCAGTATTCTTGATCAATCTATGTAACTAAACTCTTCAGTATGAATAAATAGTAACACCCCTAGAAATAAAAACAAACAAATAAGAAAAGTCAACATTAACTCCATTATTTACGCACTAGAAAATACGAATAACATAAACTCAATTTCAAAATTCAAGGTATAATAAGCCTAAAATATTCGCGCCACGAATTGACACCTCCCAGTAATTCGCGCCAAAGTTTTTCGGAGTAACAATCAAAAAGTTTTAATGGTTCCTGTAAAAAAGTGCGGTTAATCTGCTAAGGAATTTGCTATCCGTATAATCTGTGGATGCCTGCTTTGTGCATGGTAAAACTAATCTCGATAAAAGTTTGGAAGCAATTTTGATAGAAAAGAAAGTTGGAGATTTTTGGCTGGCTTATGGGTAGTGGATTTTTTGGAGCAAAGAACGTTATTGGTGAAAGTTGACGAATATTTTGGTGGATTGTCATCTCAAAGGCATTGAGAAATTGAATTGTTGCCCACATTACAAATTTAATAACAATACTAACATTTTTATTGAAATATAGCTAAAGAATTGGACATCAGTTTAAATTGCATGCTATATGCATCTGTTGAAAAAATAATATGTATAATCACGAGATGGGGACATGGGACTTTATTTTATTCATAGATTGTATTAATGGTTTTAGTTTTTTTTTCCGACGGATTCTTTAACAAAAAGACAAATCGGTTTGGTTATTATCTGCATTCTACTAGATATAAGATAGTGTTTATGTCCAAGTCTAGGGTCTATAATTTCGTTAAAGGGTCCTTACTAAAATCCTTCAAGTGTTATGTTTATCGCGTGTCGGGCCCGTTTATGGACCATAAAGGTTTTATTCCCAAAAACAGGATGTTGTACATTCACTTTTATGGCGCATATTGCTGCGATTATGATTGCGCAGGGATTTTACTGAATTTAAATAACTGGATAAGTTTTGCGAAATTTCGCCATTAAAAACGGATGCAAAAGGATAAAATATTATTTGAATAAAATTTAAATAGGAACATTTTTCGTGTTTACTTGACATAAAAATAGAAGGGGATAAAACTTGTCTACGTTAACGTATGTTTGAATCGAGTAGTTAATAAATTGCCTAAAAAGTTATTGTTGTGGTAAGACTAATGATAATATAATAGATTTGTTGAAGAACAGTTCACTGGGTTGACTGAAGAACCAAACGTTCACAGCATGGAAGCGAACTGGGTAAATCATTTCATTCGGTCATTTTCTAGATTAAAACAGGCGTATTTTACATGTACCACAACAGGACACTCGTACCAGGCACAACTTCAAATCGTGCACGTACTCGTCGCCGACGTTCTGCGACCACTGCGGCTCGCTGCTCTACGGGCTCCTCCACCAGGGCCTCAAGTGTCAAGGTACTCCGGGCTACGGAGCTTCGCTTTAACGCTTCTCTTCATTCGCAGCTCGCTGGTGCTGTCCACGCTATCTTTATCTTACTCTCTAGCCAAGTTTAGAAGTGAAACTTCTTTGGGTTGATAGTAAAATTTCAAGGTCGCGTCATGGCACTATAAAAATGGAGTAAGGTGACGATCTTTGCCTCTTTGAATCTCGCCAAAGAAGTTTCACTTCTCACACGTGTGCTCGACACACACGCTCTTTTTTCTTTCATCTATCAGCTTGTTTTCATTGTTCTTATTTTCCAAAGGCCGCGTACGCCCCCCACAAATGGAACAATTGGACATTTATAGCCCCCACGTTTTGCGACCACTGTGGCTCGATGCTACACGGTCTAGCACACCAGGGATATAAGTGTGGAGGTACATGACGGTGTTAGAGACGCATACTGGTTCAATGGCGGAGACTTGAACACTGATCGATGTGTAGATGCCCGACACGGCCGCAAAATGTTGACTGCACTGACTTGTTGACTTGACAATAAACAACCCCGTTGTATACCTTTAGATTTTGATATCCGTTTGCACGAAAATCGAGGAAAACAAAGATGTCTCTACCGTTTCGATATTAAATTGAACTGTCAGAGGCATTGAAGATCCCACTGTTCCGTTGGATAAATTAAATTACTTTTGTCTTATCGCTTCATATTTCTTGCTTCATTCAATTTTAATTTATTTCATTTAGTTATTTTCCACGATTGTCTTTCGCTCCCGCCTGCGTAATTGATTGTGTTTAATGTTTCTTGATTAACGAACTCCCTTTGTTACGCTTGCATCTGCTATTTGACAAGTATAATCTTATTAAAGTATAAGACGTTTAGATTTACATTAAACCATTGAATTCTGATACGATAGAATTAATTGATTATCATTTTAACTGTTCATATTGAAAAATTAACTCATGACAATTTTTGAGAAGATTTTTATACTTGTCAAATAGCAATTGCAAGATAGCATATTCTTGCACGCTTTAACTTTAGGTATAAGCTATAATATCCACTTTGATATACTTCGCACCGAATATTTCACTAATCCTGTCCAAGTATTTAGTAATGGACAACATTGTAATGGATCGTGATAATTTATGCGCCGACAGCCGCGCGCAAAGTGCTAGTTCGAATGCATGTGCATGATAGCATTTAACGTGATCTAGATATGTTTTACGGGGGGAATAAGGGCTTTAAGCCTTTAGGGTGAAAGGCTTTAATCGATTTTTAATCGCGTTTTATTAAATACATACATATTAAAAGTATATGTTTTAGATTATCAGTTTTAAATATCATTGGAAATTATAAATGTTTATTAAGGGAAACTATTGGCTGAGACTCTATGCAAATGTATTTTCATATCTTCTTCATTACTATGCCTCGTTCTATTAAATAATAATAATGATATGTTAATTTATTTTTTCTATTACTATTTATAATTTACAATGCTATTGTTGTGTCTGTTTTGTGGAATTGGAATAAATGGTTTCTTTCTTTCTAATAAAATACTATATTTTATACAAACTTAATTAAAACTTGTTCGATTACAAGCCAAGTTAACAAATTACTTCAGATTTTTCATTAGATCGCTAATGGTATAAAAACTATTTAATCCAAGGAACGAAAGCTTTTTCACTATAATTACACTTTAGCACTTTCACATAGAAACGCATCATTAGCAAATGCACTGCACTAAAAGCTAGTTTTTTTGTATAACGTAAATCACATCGAATGACCCAGATATTTTCTATTTTAATATTACACATGAAGGTTTTGAAAAGGTATTGTTTCGCCGAAAAAAATTGATTAATATTGGAATGTTACATTTTTTCATTACTTGATTCACACTCAAAATCTTTTATATGTTTCTTCGTTAGGATTTTTTCCACGTTTTTAACGCGTGGACTTATATTATTTATAATCCTATCTGCCATTATAGTACATATTATATCGATTACTTTATGGTAGAAATTCATTAGGATTTAAGAGAATATTGTCATCAGCAGAAGTGAAGGCATATTCAAAAAATTATTTCCATATGCCAGTTTAAATTCCATTTTGCAACAAACTTTTATTTTATTAATTATTTTACGACTTCCATGCCACTAAAAGCTTCAAGTTCACTTTCAAGCTTCGTTACAGCACCCTTCTGAATTCCAACAATATACAAATTATCTTAATGCTAAACAACAATAAAACAACAGCATGCGACATGAACGTGCACAAGCGGTGCGAGGAGTCGGTGCCGAACCTCTGCGGCTGCGACCACACGGAGCGGCGCGGGCGCATACAGCTGACCGTGTCGTGTGTCGGCAACAAGCTCACTGTAGTCGGTGAGTTACGTAGATTAGAATGATATGTAATAAAAAATATATACAAAGAAAAAATATAGAGTTAACACACGCTAGGTAATCTGAATAGTAAGAATGTACTTACCAGTTTTTTGCTTGCAAATTCGATATAATATTTTTATATCCCCACATTTCATTGAGGTGGTTTGAGAAATCAGAATCAACCAAAATGATTTAGAGAGTATGGATTAATTGAAAATATTGTCTATGTATCACATAATAAAGACTTTTTTATTTAACCATAAATAAACAGTTAAATATCTAAAATAAAAAGTTTAAATATCTGTACCGTACTGTATATATTGAAGATAGCTTTTTCTTGAAAATTTCTTGATTCTCTCGTTGCCTATTTTATCCTTAAGATTTTACAAAGTACAATATCAACATACTATTATATCATAAACTAATAACATTCGGGCACGCTTCCCAATATACGCAACCTTAATCACAACATTCTTGACATTGAAGACGGTACACTTAACCCGTCACGCGTCCACAGTGAAGCAGGGCCGCAACCTGATACCGATGGACCCGAACGGCCTGTCCGACCCCTACGTGAAGCTCAAACTGATCCCGGACTCGGACAATGTCAAGAAAAAAACCAAGACGATCCGCAGCACGCTGAATCCGGAGTGGAATGAGACGCTCACCTTCGATCTCAAGCCTGAGGACAAGGACAGGCGGTTGCTGCTCGAGGTAACACGACATTGTATTGAACACCTTAATTAGTAGTAGAAGCAGTCAAATACAAATATCTATCTATACTTGATATTATAAAGCACTAATAACACAATAGTTCGTTTGCTTGAACGCTTGAAGAACCACGGGTCCGATTTAAATAATTATATAACTGTTTAGGAGCGGAACCACGCGGGTTAAACCGTGGGGCACAGCTTATAAAAAATATAGATCACGTATCGATAGTTTTACTTAATAAAAATTGTTTTCTTTGTTAATAACTAAGGGTCGATTAATAAACAATGTGTCGAACACATTAATAAACACAAATCATACCATAACAATATTCTTCACTTTCGATGGAGCGGTCTTATTCATTAAAAATAATCTTTCGCTTATACATATACACTATACAGCCTTGAGTCATAAAATCAACATATCGACTTTTTTAAGTCTGTATAATATAACATATTATAATTTTTAATTTATTTATTTGAACATACATTAAACATTTTTAATAATTTCCATTCATATTAATCTTCAGAATTTCCTCCTCTATAACATCTGAACTATTTCTAATCTGCCTTCGTCTCACAGCATAGCCATATGCGTTACAGATTTGGGATTGGGATCGTACCTCCCGCAACGACTTCATGGGCTCACTTTCCTTCGGGATATCCGAGCTGATGAAGGCTCCCGCCGACGGTTGGTTCAAGCTCCTCACCCAAGAGGAAGGTGACTACTACAATGTCCCTGTGCCAGAGGAAGGCGCAGACTTGGCTCAGTTGAAGAACCAAATGAAGGCGACCAACGTTCAGGCCCGTAGACCTCCACCGCCTGATCGAGAGGTGCCCCATAATATGGCAGCCGCTGATGTCATCCGAGCGACTGATTTCAACTTTATTATGGTACTGGGCAAAGGATCGTTTGGAAAGGTGTGTTGTAACATTTGCTGTTCATTATTCTTTGTGAAAATTCATTCAAATTTCTCATTCATATTGTTGTGAAATTACAACGTAGGTAATCGATACGATCAATTTTTTTATGAATAAACGTGAAATTTTTGACCACTTATCAAATTCCGATATGACAGGGTTTTAGGAAAATGTTATACATAGAAGAAAAATAAAATGTTACACTTGTGTATGTGTGAAACATAATAATCTGAATCCCTGACCATATCTAATATCCAACATCTTTGACACGGCTTACAAAGTACCTTTGTATTTTTAACCGACTTCAAAAAAAGGAGGAGGTTCTCAAATCGACCGTATAATATATATTTTTTTTATAAATATTCAACTTTATACATATTCCAGGTAATGCTAGCGGAACGTCGCGGTACAGACGAGTTATACGCCATTAAGATCCTAAAGAAGGACATCATCATACAGGACGATGATGTGGAATGTACGATGGTTGAGAAGCGTGTTCTGGCGCTCAGCAGCAAGCCGCCGTTCCTGGTGCAACTGCATTCTTGCTTCCAGACTATGGTGAGTCAAAAAGAAGTAGAATATTCTCTATGGGAATTTGTTTACGCATTGATTTGCGGGTATTTTGTTTAGAAATAGAAAAAACTAGACTTCGGATCATCTGCGACTTTCAGTGTTACATGAATAATGATCGCTGCGATCATTTGAAGACAATAGAAATAATTTAACCTATTATTTTTGTCTTAAGTATAGGGTTAGAGTGATCCCTTAAGCGCGTCACACACGGTGAAGATACTATAATATTTTATGTTAAGATTCTCTACTATAAAATATTACAGTATCTTAAGGTATCCGGTATCAGCGTTCTGACCATCATTTTTTTTTGTCTGTCTTAGGGGTCTTAGTACGCAATGACAAAAAGAAAAATGATGGTCAGAACGCTGATATCGGATACCTTAAGATACTGTAATATTTTATAGTAGAGAATCTTAACATAAAATATTATAGTATCTTCACCGTGTGTGACGCGCTTTAACTTTGATCAATATTACAAATATTAAATTTATTTCATAGGATCGTCTGTACTTCGTGATGGAGTACGTGAACGGCGGAGATCTCATGTTCCAGATACAGCAGTGCGGCAAATTCAAGGAACCGGTGGCTGTGTAAGTTTATTTGTCCCATTATGATCAATTTTTGAAGTGAAAACTTCTTTAGCGGCGTTGAGCACTTTTTCTGTAATGGGTATAAAATCTTAAACTCGCGTCAGGACACGTGACCTCATCGAAAAAGCGTAAGACGGATAGATATCAAACATGCTCAACGTTAATAATCAAGTTTTCACTTCTGCCGGCACTCCCCCAGTGCAACCCGTCTTTTTTTATTCAACGTCCTTTTTATACGATTACATTTGCAATAACTAATATATTTTCACTCAAATTCTTACCTGTCACTACATCGGTAACAAATTGTTTGAACGAATTTTATCTACGCCGTTTTGTTAATGAGGCAAGTCTATTAGATGCTCAAAAAATAATAGAGTATACACCGGCATATTATCATGTTTTGTATTTTCATTAAAACCTTTAATAATAATTTTTAAAATAAAAAATAATAATACAGCAGTATTCCTGTAGCAAGTGATATTTTTAGGGCCACCAATTTCATCACCTTTGTCTCGATGGCATAACCAATTCACAAGTTTCTATAAATACTATAATCATTAAAATCTCAACTTTTTAGCTTCTACGCGGCTGAGATCGCAATAGGCCTCTTCTTCCTGCACTCCCGCGGTATTATCTACCGAGATCTAAAGCTCGATAATGTTCTCCTCGACCAAGATGGCCATATCAAGATCGCCGACTTCGGCATGTGCAAAGAGGGCATTACTGGTGATAAAACCACCAAGACTTTTTGTGGTACCCCAGATTATATCGCCCCGGAGATTATTTTGTACCAGCCGTATGGGAAATCTGTGGATTGGTGGGCATATGGGGTGCTCTTGTATGAGATGCTGGTGGGACAGCCGCCCTTCGATGGGGAGGATGAAGAGGAACTGTTCGCTGCTATTACGGACAATAGCGTGTCGTACCCGAAGACGCTGAGCAAGGTTAGGCTTTGTTACACGCTTTATATTAGTTTCACCTGTATGTTTGTAACCGACTTCTTTGGGCGCGATTTTGACCCACTTTAAACGGCCAGATTTCGTTCAAACTTTGTAGATTTATTGAGGACCGATGACAATACACTAATTTGATAAAATTTTCTATTTTTTAGTTCGGTTTTCTATAAAAAGCGTGTTTTTTAGTTTTTTTTAACTATTATTATTTACAGTATTATTTTGGCTCCTAGGACCGATACTTAGTTACTTGCGTAAACAGCGGATATGGAGGGTACCATATTAATTTTGTGAACAACTTTTAATAAGCATTCGACAAAGTAAATCATTTTCTTTTAATATGAAATAATTTTACCGGACCGATATTTAATTATTTGTAGGTGTTACTATACTGGCTAACATAGTCTTGATCGTAGTCAAAACAATTGCAAAATTATCTTGATTTCCAGAAATTAATTTAGGAGTACCACAAGGGTCTTATTTAGGACCCCTTCTCTTTGTATAGTATATTAACGATATAGAATTTTGTTTAAATATATTGACGTAATAAACCGTATGTAGAGGATGACATTGTTATTCCAATGTTTTTCAAATTGAAACATCATCGTTATTACCGAGTTATGACGCGATCTTGAAATTTTACTCTCAACGCGCCTAAAGAACCTCCGTCACGTCGCGAACCGTCACGTCATGGAGTAAGGCGATACACGCTCTTTTTGTTACTGATTTCTGTGTTGACGACAATAAATTAATATCTTACTCTCTTCTATACTAATATTATAAAGAGGAAAGGTTTGTATGTATGTATGTATGGTTTTCACGCATAAACCTCTCAAGCGATTTTGATGAAATTTGGCACAAATAACCTTTAGACCCTGTGAAAGAACATAGGCTACCTTAAAAGGTCGCAATAAATTGCGAAACATGTACCACGGGCAAAGCCGGGGCGGACCGCTAGTATTATATAATCTTTGGATTAAATACTTATTATATAAATCTTACATAATGTAAGAGTTCTCGTGAAGAGCTTACTATAGAAATGATTCTATGAAGTAAGGTCTTACGACCGCCTCCTTGGTACAGTGGTTGACGCGTGAGCCTAGAACTGAGGGGTCCTGGGTTCGATTCCCGGTGGAGACGAAGAAAAAAAAATGTCTCGGTCTGGCAGGACACAGAAGGCTGATCACCTACTTGTCCCTAAATAAAATCGATCAGTGAAACAGATGTATGAATAATGCATCTGCCCCTTACCCCACTAAGGGGACACGGGACTTCACTTTACTTTTTTATAAATCTTACAGGAAGCGAAAGACGCGTGCAAGTCGTTCCTAACAAAGGTACCACTAAAGCGTCTCGGTTGCGGGTCGCGCGGCGAGGAGGACGTGCGCACGCACCCGTTCTTCCGCCGGATCGACTGGGCAAGGGTCGAGCAGAGGGATGTGCAGCCGCCCTTCAAGCCTAAGATCGTGAGTGACAGACAGACAGACACGCTCACACATATACACACACAAACATTAAAGCGCTTTCCACTTACCTTTATTTGTTATTTTTTAAAATTTTCTTTTGTATAACGTAGGTATACTGTTTCGAAATTAATGGGAGAAACCACTGGCTCTTGAGACACAGTATTTAACTAATTGTATGCCTATGGATTCATATATGTATAAGCTGTACCTATTTTTTTTAATGTCAATAAAGTTATTTATTTATTATGCGCATGCTTATACATAGATAAGGATACAAATACACAAACATACATACACAGAGAGATATGTTACGTATACAGACAAAAACACAGACGTAGACATTAACATATATACAAAATATAACGTATACACACGTGAAATCACTCCAATATCCATATCGTATGTAGACAATCACGCGCAGACGTGCATAAACACACATAAATACGCATAATGATAACGATTCGCCCAATAACAAATATGAAACGCGCATATTCAGGCGTGGACACACACACTCATTTCTTATTACAAGCAACTACCTACAGAATTATTTTTTTATATTTGTAACGTTGTTACGTTCTGCAGTGGACGTTCTGAAAGGCTGGAACAGAACGTTTTTATGTTTATTAATTATTTATTTCCCAATTTGCAGAAACACCGCAAGGACGTGTCGAACTTCGACAAGCAGTTCACGGGCGAAAAGACGGAGTTAACCCCAACCGACAAGCTGTTCATGATGAACCTCGACCAGACAGAGTTCATGGGCTTCAGCTTCCTCAACCCGGAGTACGTGCAGCACGTGTGAACTGGTCAGTGGAATGTTCTACAAGTGATTCAGTACAAAATAGGTAGAATGTTCTAGAATGTCCTTTCATAAATTGTCAAAATTATCCGAAGCAAAACTCTGCCCAAGTTTGCATTGGGCAGACTCAGCTTCCTCAACCCGGAGTACGTGCAGCACGTGTGAACTGGTCAGTGGAATGTTCTACAAGTGATTCAGTACAAAATAGGTAGAATGTTCTAGAATGTCCTTTCATAAATTGTCAAAATTATCCGAAGCAAAACTCTGCCCAAGTTTGCATTGGGCAGACTCAGCTTCCTCAACCCGGAGTACGTGCAGCACGTGTGAACTGGTCAGTGGAATGTTCTACAAGTGATTCAGTACAAAATAGGTAGAATGTTCTAGAATGTCCTTTCATAAATTGTCAAAATTATCCGAAGCAAAACTCTGCCCAAGTTTGCATTGGGCAGACTCAGCTTCCTCAACCCGGAGTACGTGCAGCACGTGTGAGTGAGCTGGTCAGTGGAATGTTCTAGAAGTCATTTTTTAGTACAAAATAGGTCGAATGTTCTAGAAGTACTTCTCCCTTTCATAAATTGTCAAAATTATCGGAAGCAAAACTCTGCCTAAGTTTGCATTGGGCAGACTCAGCTTCCTCAACCCGGAGTACGTGCAGCACGTGTGAACTGGTCAGTGGAATGTTCTAGAAGTGATTCAGTACAAAATAGGTCGAATGTTCTAGAAGTAATCTTTGACGTGACAACGTCTTATAATTCGATAGAGCCGGCTGCACGCACGAACAAACATGACTCATGCGGCGTTACCTCGCTCTGAGGCGTTCCATGTGAGGCTTGAAGTGCAAGCGAGAGCGCGGAACGAGCGACAAATAAGCACAATCGGACGTTGTCACGTTCAACTATCGTCAGTAAACCGACTTTACAGACAACCAATTTTTTAGTACAAAATAGGTCGAATGTTCTAGAAGTACTTCTCCCTTTCATAAATTGTCAAAATTATCGGAAGCAAAACTCTGCCCAAGTTTGCATTGGGCAGACTTTTCTAATAAGCGATAAACTTTGAATATTACTTTGAATACTACTTAAGTTATATACTACTATACTACTAACAAAACAAGTTGATAATTTCAATGACTTTTTATACAACGTTCGGATAATTTTGACTACCTTTTAACAAAGGATTGTAGGTGCAGTTGCTTATAGAATTTCAATGGCTAATAACTATTCAAAATTAACAAGATTTGCAAATAACTGATTATTAATTTGTTTTATGATTGTTTATTAAAATAATAAAATATTTGTTCCAGGTCAAACGAAACATCACTCTTGGTATATTTTAGCGTGACTGACGTATTGGCCTTGAAATCACCAACTATTGTCTGTCTCTGTCGCTCATACGATACATCGTGTCTATCTCACTCACTCATATGGACTCGACACCAAAACTGCTCTTCGAAATCTCGTTTCAATTGCTCATTCCCGTGTTACAGTGATTTATTTTACGAGTGGTATTAGTCAAGTATTTCCCATCCCTAGCGACATGACTTGGTTTAGTATTATTTAATCGTGGCAATAATTTTGTTGTTTATCAACTGTAAAGCAATACTTGTATAAGCTCTCTAATTTAGTCTGTCGATATTTAAATATCTGTGTTTTTTTTATTATTATTTGCTAGTTCATGTAAATGCTTTTTCACGTTCGAACTTTTGATTTCTCCATTAAATATCGCGATCTTGGGGCCACTTCTATTCATACGATTTTTATATCATGTTATTTTTTTACCTTCGCGCGATTCTCGCCTTTATTGGTATCGTTTTAAAGTCTATAATCGTATTTCACATATCAGTGTGTATGTCGTGTCGTGCGGATGGCTTAGATCTAATGTAATTATTGTTATTTATTTATTTTTTTATGTTTTATTGTTATTAAGTATTATTGGGGGTAGCGATATGTTTGATTTGACGTTTTTTTTTTTGCATTTTTTCGTCATTTCGACTCAGAGCGTCGTTGAGTTGTCACGCGTGGTAAAAATGAATAAAGATTGGTAAATTTTTTACCTCGAGTATCGCTATTCCCGAAAAAAAATATATTTTATTGTCTCATACAGAATCTCGATTTAATTTTATTGAGATTGTTAATAATCAGTACGGCTGTATTTTGGCTGTTTAAGTTTTCATTAATTTTAAGAATTACGTTTTGTTATTTAATTATACGTTAGGTATGTGTGCGTTTTTGAATTTGAGACTTTCTATTACGCGGTTATTTTAAATTGTTTTATTTGTTTTTTTTATTAACTATAATATAATATCATGTATTTTTTTTGTAATTTAACATAATCGCGTAATACAGCTTTGGCTAAAATTTAAGAAATAAATAGCCTTACTAACTTAAAATTATTAATATCGTAAATTAAATAAATACATTTAAAATATAAAATCTCGCTAGTATAAATGTGAATTTTAAAATGTGAAGCATTCGATTCTAAAGTGAATAAATAATGACATAGATAACTGAAGCCTCTAAAACTTTCGCGTATTGTAAGTTTTAAATTTTCGATATGGCTTCGTGTATAAGTATTATCACTTGTAGATATAAGTAAGTACCTGGCCATTTTCTTACCAATATTCTATTTCGTTATTGATTGAAAACGGCTCTAATTATTTTGATGGGTTCTCTGATACTTCAATTATTTATTCGATTTGAATTATTTTTTTAAATATTATAAGTATATTTTTTATCCTTTTATTTAGAATTTATATGAAAAAATACCCTCATTTTTTATTAATTTTAGTTCTTTTTTTTTTCTTTATTATAAATATTGGTTAGAAATGGGTCAGGTTTTTAAATATCAGCTGGAGAGGGGTGCAAAGTAGTTATCTCTGACCCTTAGCTGAAATATATAGATACATAATAAATTATTTCATAAAATCACCCCTTATTTAATTAACTTTCACAAAAAAGTAAAGGTATTAGATTCTAAACTGATTAAAAATAATAATTATTCCATTTTACATTAATGCACAAGTCTGCATCTTTATAACGGCTAAGCTAATATTGATGAATCTAGAATATCAAAGAACTGCAAAGATCATAAAAGGTATGTAGTTGTAAAAATATCTCATATTTTAAAAATATTTTAATGTTCAATCACTCAGCTTATTGCATTAGTTCCTAATTTAATACTCAATTTAAATCAAATAAATTATAATTATAGTAATCTTTAGGACTCAATACCATCTTCAAATTTTAAACTTGATTCCATTTTTAATTTCACATTAAAAACTTAAAACAAAGAACAAAAAAAAAATAGATTATTTCCCGCTAAGAGCGAGCGCGCACGAGCAACTTTGTCTCCGCAACTATTTTGTCTCTCCCATCAATTTGTATGGGGAGTTGCGTCGCTACGTGCGCGCACTTTCATACTAGCCCATGGGTGGAGAGACAAAATAGTTGCCGAGACAAAATAGTTGCGGAGACAAAGTTGCTCGTGCGCGCTCGCTCTTAAATGCGCTTTAAGCGTCATTTTGACAGGTGTTCTAAAAAAGCAATTATTTAAAGATAAAAAAATAATTGTGAAATATTTCGAACCTAAAAACTTATTGTAGTTCGAATTTTAACTATAAGCTTATATTAATTAAACACCAAATAGCTAAAATGGTAGAAAACATAGAACATACATTGAACTAGATAGGAAATGAGCCTACCGTGTCGCAAAATAAGTTCCCATATCCCCTTGTATATATGAGCTATTTCACATCTGTTTCAATTATTCATTTTCTTTACGGATAAAGTTTAGCTTTTCTGTTTAATTTATCTCCACCAACGATAAATCTCAGAACTTTTTGGATCTATCCTCTTCCTAAATATACAGTTTTAATTTAATTAATAATTGATGAATGAGAAAAAATTTAAACAAAGTTCTTTTTGCAAAGTGAGATGCTCCATCTAGTTCAATATATTCATTTTCTTCTGTTTACTTTATGCCCACCAATGGTAAAACACAGAACTTTTTTGAACTATCCTTTTTCTAAATATACAGTTTTAATTTAATTAATGATTTATGAATAAGAAAAACTTTAAACAAAGTTCTTTTTGCAAAGTGAGATGCTCCATCTAGTTCAATATATTCATTTTCTTCTGTTTACTTTATGCCCACCAAGTGCGACGTTAGCTCCATCTAGTTCAATATATGATCTGTGGTCTATCAGTGTTGCTAGAGTATTTAACTATATCTATCCTTCCGATGACTTAGTCACTCTGTACATTAGTAAGTGATACTTGTAGCCATCTATTAAATTTAATTATTATTAAGATCTCACTTGTATATATGTTAGCACAAGCGTATGTTTGTCACTTTGTTATTAATTAAACTATATAATGTTACCAGTGTAGAATATTTTACGTTTCTCCGTGCTAATGTTCAAGGTTTATGTGGAAATTATTTATGTGTTCAATATGAAATAGGTTTGTTATACAGCTGGTTAATCAATTCAGATTTATATCGCTTATAAGTTTTGTTTGAGTTGTGTACGAAATTTTATTTTTTGAACGCTTGTTTAATTCGATAGATGAATAGGCCTAACTCACCTTATAGGATAAGCCCGTAGATAATACAGGATCTTAGTATTAAAATTTTATCTCGTTTTAATATTATACATTTTACGGCGTCGTATTTTTAAATTTAACACGTCGCCTGTGCCAAAAGTGTAATCGTTTTCCCCAAATATTAGTATAAGCGTACCTCACTTTAATGTTAATGCATTTTTTATTGTGCAGTGTTACCAGTTTATTGCTATTAAACTTAAATTATATATTAATCAACTGCTTTTCTCGTCAAACTTCACGGTATCAAAAAAATTTATTTGTCAATTATTTTTAGTATTATTGAAAAAATATCCAAAACATCTACTGCCATTCCAATGAATTGGTAACACTAACCAAGTATTCACATTTTTGAAAATTATTACATGATTGTTGCACCTCTTTGGGTTAGATATGTAATATTCTTTGGCGAATTCAAATTATATCATAATATTATATGTTTCAAAACTATATTTTATTTTTATCTATCATGTTAAGAACATTTTATTTTAAGAGCTTAATCTAATATCTTCGTTTTTTTTTATTGTTTTTTTTTTAGTTTTTAACCTCAGATCAATTTTCTATAAAATAATTTGAATTCGCCACACCATTAGTATAGCGAACCTAACCTTACTCCTTCTGACCATGTTTCTGACAATATTAAGACACTTTTTGAAATTTGTTAATACTCCTTGTGCCTCGTGAAGTTTTCCATTTCTATAATTTATTGTTGCTCCTAATGTTGCCATCACACAATAAAAAAAATTACCATTACCCCCCCACGACATTAAAAATAAAGGGTTTTGTGTTGAAAAAATTATACAAAAACAACAATATGTATATTGGAACTTTGGCAATTTATAAGATCTTCAAGAAATTGTAATAAAATTTTAAAAATAATTATGAGTTTTAAAACTATTCACTCTGTCGCTTCCTGTCGGTAGCATTTTTCTGCAGTGTAAGCGTAAGGAATTTTCTTTTAAAGCAATATTATGTATACAAGCAGTTCACATTTGACAAAATATATCGACCAATAGTTACACTGTATTCAAAAGTGTCAACAATTCGAGCTTTCCTATTGGCTGTTTATGACTTTTGAAAAGAAAATTCTGCGCGTGCGTTTATGAAATATATTTTATTGCTAAATTCTAATATTTGATATTAATAGCGTAGTGGAATTCGATTTGTAGTTACATTCGTCATTTTCATGTGAAATTGTCATTTAAATAACGGTTGGGTGTTCGAGCTCGCTCGAGGTACGTGTGGATTCTTCTCGAATGAACTGTGAATTGTACTCAATAATATGAATTAAATTTCTAATCCATTAGATCCTTGTGTTTTATTGTGTTACAATTTAATATTTTCTCCCTTCATAACTTGGCTTAGCATCTGGTTGCAAAGCGCTGCGTAGGGATTTAGCTCCACTACCTGAAAATTAAGTGAAAATAATTATTGCATAAGACAGCAACAAATCGTAATCTATATAGCTTGTGATAAATATAAATAATGATATACTTAACTACTAAAAGAGGTTGAAAAGACTATCTAGTATCTATACATTATTCTGTGTCGCTTAAACCACTGATCCGAATATTTCCATGACAAAAGTGTAGTATTTTAGTAGTTAGGTACAAGAGTTAAAAGTTTATAGATAAATTTATATCTTTGAACATATACTAGAGAATACAACAATACCTGTTTCCTAGCAAAACTGCTGCCTAATTTAGCCGCTTCAGCGAATACAGTTCGCGCTTCGTCATCGTTCCCGCGCTTTCGCAGCAACACGCCGCGCTGACACAACGCTAGAGCGCGGGAACGTGTGCGCTTGCCAGCTGTCAACTGTACAGCCTTGTCTATGTCTGACATTGCGTCTGAAATTGTTAAATTACGAACAGAATATTGTATAATAAATTAAAATGCTTATTTGAATTATTGTTGTTTATTTCTGTCTCTGCTAAATTGATTTATTCAACTGATTTTAAAAACTACCTCAACTTTTTCAAACAGTAAAATATTCGTTGATTTTTTTTTATGCTTAGACAACTCTACCTAGGCAAAATTTATTAATTTATTTGTAATAAATCTGACTGTCTGTCTTATTATAGGACTAAATTTTATCGTAAACAATTACCGTCATCTCTTTGCATAAGCCTCAGTAACTGTGCTCTGTCGTTGTACCCGGGTGCACGCTCTGGGGCAGCCTCAATGCCTTTATTCATCAACTCTAAAGCTTCCTCTAATTTACCGGTTTCAGCTAGCTTTACACCTTGCAGGCAAAGTGCTTTTGATTCTTCGATAGCGGGAGAATTTTCTGTAAAAGGAAACATCAATTATTATAATTACCAACACCTAGCATGTGTGTTGTCTATAGAGTATGGCCGCCAAAAATTGTACATTCAAGAAAAAAAAAATGTCCTTGTCATTTTATATAGCACCAGATTTTTTTATATAGTAATTATGGTAGTTTTTAAATAGTTTCAGCTTCACTATGTTATATTTATCATTATATTAATAATTTAAATTAATTTTGAGTGCCTTTAACAAGCTCAATATTTTTTTTTTTTGAAATGCTTATTTTCCTTTCCATACTAAAATCATGTGTCCCACTTAGTCATCTCACACTTTGAAGTCACAAAATTATGCAAAAATCTATTGATACCTGTAAAATTTTGGTATTTCTAAATTATTCTGTAAACTTGTAGATAGTTTTAACAAGTTATAATAAAAATAACATAAAAGAAATTAATATAAAACTCACTTAAAACTATGTCTCACTTTTTTTCACGAATGATACTTCACGCACGGTTACCATAAAATAACACCCTAAATAACTAGATATCCAAGCCACAAAAATATTTTTAAGTAGGGGCAACACCGATTTACATGTTGGCCTACATTTAGAAAAAAAAATCGCCATTTTGTTACTGTAAAAGTTGATCGAAAGGTAGTCGGCATTTTTGTCCCAGAACATTTTAATAATTTTGAGTGAGAATTATGCAAGGTAAGAATACAAATTTACTATATTATTTAAATTATGTGTGTAGCTTTAGTGTTCTAGTAACAAATCAAACTATGCGGTGTCTTATTACTACAATACTTTGGCGTATAAAGGCTTTTTAGGTTATGTCCAACCATATTTTTATTCACGAATGATACCATGTGTTACTATTGTGTTACGTAACATCCGTGAGCGGCTCTTAGGGGTAGTACTCACTAGAGAATCTAAAGTTAAAAATTTACTTTTTTACATGAAGAGAACCCACTTCAAAAACTATCATGTTTCGGAAGTTAGTAACTTTTTTACTATAATAATTCGTATTCGTAATTAATATCATAAGTTGTGAATGATTATTGCATTTGTAAGTATTATAGAAATACAAAATTTGAGAAATAAAACTTTTTCTTTAATATTTAAATTTGTTTTATTGAGTTTTAAAGTAATTTAATCAAATAATTTAATTAACAATATAAAACAGAAATGTAAAAAAAATCTCCTGCATTATTAGTTGTAATGTACACTAGGCTTAACAAAATCACGTATGTTACTATCAGTCACGTATGTTACGGTGTGTTACGATTTCACGACTGTTATTGTACAATATTTGGCGGCCATACTCTATAGTCATGTGGTGAAGAAAAATTACAATAATAGCGCCACCTATAGGATTTTTTCAATATAATTCACGTCATATTATATCTAATAATATCTTCCCTTAGGGCGTATTCAGAAAGAAAGCTTGAAACTTATAAGCGCTTATCGGCGCTTGTCATGTTCATATATTTTCCTGCGCGGGTTACCAGCACTGACAGGAAAATATATGAACATGACAAGCGCCGATAAGCGCTTATAAGTTTCAAGCTTTCTTTCTGAATACGCCCATAAGAAAGAGATGTGTATGTATGTGTATGTATTACCACAGAATACATAATAGTAGCTAAACGCTATTAAACGGTATTACCGCGGTAAATAGCAGTCAACGTCCCTCTTAGATTTTAATTATAAAATCGTTGCCACCGGAAAGAAAGACAAACAAGCAAACACAATTTCACATTTATAGTTCCATAATACTCGGGTACCACCAGAAGGACGGTATCCGGACCTTTGGAAGGCTTACGTGGGGACACGGATCCAACACGCAGAGGCCCTTTCGAGACTTTTACTGTGTTGTGGGACACCAGCCGCAGCCTGCCCATGACTGCACTATAGAGATACAGCCCTGCCCCCCTAGTCAAGTGGCTTTCTGTTAGCGTAGCGTTCAATAGAATAGACTACGAATGTATGAGATTGACGTAGGCTGTAGATAAACGCATCTACAGGTTACGTCAATCTCATACATTCGTAGTCTATTCTATTGAACGCTACGCTAACAGAAAGCCACTTGACTAGGGGGGCTGGGCAGTCCGCGGCCGATGTAGGACTATTGTGAGAAATGGAAGCAAAATAAACCGGGCTATGGAATGGGATGCTACATGGACTGGCATTGGGGACTATGGAAACTATGGCACCTGCCTTTCTACTTACTACATTTATATATTATTAATTATTTAATAATAGGCCGATTCTCAGACCTACACGATGCACACAAAATTTCATTATAATCAGTCCAGCCGTTCCAGGGGAATTTCGTAACAAACACCGCGACACTTTTTTATGTACTTATTAGTTTTTATGTAATTCCAATTTAATAGCTTTCAGATTTCTACTATAAATTAATAAAAATAATTATACTTCATTACTTAAGTACAATAATAATTATTAATACTAAATAAAAAAATATTCAAATTAAGTATTAGTTCTTATAATAACTTAGAAAAACTATCGATCCAACTACATTCAAAGCATATTAATTACGTAATTTATAGCGTTAGATATATTTTGAAATTGAAACATAAAAATAAGTAAACAAACATACTCGTTTTCTACCGGATATATAATGCACTAATTTCAAGGCTCTAAGCTTGTGATACAGGTTTGAGGCCATTATCATACCTTCATCATCTTCGACAAACTTGTCTCCATCATCCACGACGTCCCCGATAGTCGCTGTAGGGTCAAAAATACTTCTCAAAACTGCGCGATCTCTCTCGCTTAGATTGTCAACAGCCATGATAAATAAAAATACAAAAACACACGGCTTATCTTCGAAAAGGTTTTAGATATACTGAACTAAACTTGAACTGGTTCATTAGCATATTGGTACGACTGGACGATTATTTTTGAATTAATGCCTTTATATCGCTATAAATGTAGCTTGTGTAGTCTCTGATAGCTAATGCAAGCGCGGATCCAGGGGGGGGGTCACGGGGTCATGACCCCCCCCTGGGCTAGGTCCCCGACCTAAGTGGACCACTAATTTAATATTAACTTTTTTAAATTAACAAATTAATACTGTTCAATATGATGTTTTTATTGAATTTTGAGACATAAAAGTAATATAGAACAATGAAATCAATTACAAACGGTAACGGAAGAGAATATAACAAAAATTATAGAAAAAGTTTATTAGGGTCGACCTGTGGTCGTAATTTAAGGACAAATAACAGGTTTTTCGATTTAAAAAAAACCATAACTGCGGAATAAAGTGTAATGGTAAAGTTGTATGTAACTAATTAATTTTTTTTCTACAACTTTTGCTGTTACACTTTTCACACAAAACCTCAAATATCAAAATATCTCAGTTCGTGGATAAGACATAAAATAGCAAAATTTTTTTTCAAATGAACAGTATATAAAACAGTCAAATTACAACAAAAAATCGGCCAAGTGCGCGTCGGACTCGCGCACCGAGGACTCCGAGCAAACATATTTTTTCATTATGTTGTATCTTACAATTTTGTTTAAAGGATTTTTTTCTTTATCTGTGCTTGTAAGTGCTTAAGTCGTTGCTTTTAACCAAATTTCAAGACTGTGTTCACGGGAAGTACCTTGTAGGTTTTGATTGATGATTCCCTTGCAAGTAGTTGCGAATTACAGAATATGCGGCTCTAATTGCTTTTTCTTCAGATTGCGTTGACATAGAATTTGAATTAAATAACAGATTTAAGTTATTATAGACCTGAGTTCTGATGTGAATATCAATTAAATACATGTAGACGTTCATGAGTAAAGGGATTGTAAGTTTAAAATTATTTAAAAATATATTTTTATTTAATTTAATTAAATAATTAGGGTTTTCGCAGTTATTACTACATCTGTGCTATAACACGATACTTTTTACTCAATTTCAAGACTGTGTTTACGGGACAGGGTGCTCCCTGCAGGTATTGATTCCCTTGCTAATGTCGAAATCCTACGGTCTACGGTCCCTTGATGCTGTGAAAAATTCAAACGTTTTAGCCAACGCAATCAAAAGATGCAGCTGTAATTGCTGAAATTTTTCGACCCTCCCTAAGAAATCAAAACCTACAGGGTAGTTCCCGAGTACACAGAGTCATGAAATTTAGTACAATCAAACGTCTTATAACGCAGACTAGCTTACCGCCCGCGGCTTCGCCCGCTTTCTCTAAAACCTTATAAATTATATACTATTCCTCTTGAATCACTCTATCTTTAAAAAAACTGCATCGAAATTCGTTGCGTAGTTTTAAAGATTTAATCATACATAGGGACATAGGCACAGAGACAACGACTTTGTTTACTAATTGCGAAAAGCATGAATTTTTCCTTAGATTATAATATAAAAAAATATTAAAAAAAAATTTTAACTTACAACCCTGTTACTCATGAAAGCTGATATGTATTAACTTGATATTCATACCAAAAACTCAAGTCTAAAATAACTTTACGCTATAATAAAATCAAACTTCTATGTCAACGAATCAGAAGATACAGCCGTAAATGCCGAAAAATTTCGCAAATTTCGACATTCGTAAGGGAATCAAAACTCAAAACCTACAGGGTACTTTCCGTAAACTCAGAATCTTGAAATTCGGTACAAAGCAACATCTTATAGTACAGATACAGGAATAGTTGCAAAAAATATATATTTTTCAAGTTTGTCTGCCAGTGAAGACCGTTTTTCTCAGGAACGCGTGGAGGTATCAATCTGAAATTCATACCGAATACTCAAATCTACGGTTCCTTATAGCTGTGAAAAAATCAAACTTATAAGCCAACGCAATCAAAAGAATATACAGCCATTTATGCCGTAAATTATCGCAAATTTCGACATTATCGCAAGGGAATCAAAATCTATAGGTATTGTTTTTGTACTACTTCCTGTGAATACAGAGTTCTGAAATTTGGTTAAAAGCAATGTCAGCACAGATGGAGGAAAAATTGCTAAAACATACATTTCATGCTTAAGATCAACATTCGCAAGTGTTGCCAGTAATCAAAACTTACAGGGTACTTCCCGTGAACACAGAATCTTGATATTTAATCTTTATTTAATAGAAACTTACGTCTTATAGTACAGATAAAGCAAAAATCGCAAAAAGCATAAATTTAATATTAAAACATATAAAAATGTTTGTACGGAACTCTTGGTTCGCCAATCCGACTCGCACTTGACCATTTTTTTTAAATCTACGTATCAATTAAATTACCAAAATATAGCTTTTGAAAATTGACCACGTCTATGTGACCCCCCCCTGGCACTAAAGCTGGATCCGCCCTTGAGCTAATGAATGTGTAAGATTTAATAAACAATGTTCAATATCTACGCAGTAGGTACATATCTTACATGCGACGAAAGTTACGGTCGATTTTTATGGAATATCTTAATCTTATTAACATTGATACAAATTTTAAAGTTTAAATTAAACAATAACTTTTGACGTGTGTGCTGAGCACACGTGTCAGAAGTGAAACTTCTTTGGCAAGGTTCTAACTTCAAAGGTACCAAAATCGTCGCCTTAGGTACTCCATGACGACGATTCGCATGTCGCTCTAAGTGGTATCTACCGTAAATCTCTATGACTGTATATTTATTTATCTAGATATTTGTTGTACAATTTATACATAAATTCCTCTAGTAGTTCCATTGGCCATCATAATTAATAATCTACATCTACTAATATTATAAAGCTTAAGTTTGTCCGATGAAAACGTGAACGGTGAAATACTGGTTCAATTTTTTGCACGCCTCATAAGCGAAGCGTTGAGGTGGGTACTACTGTCACTTCGCGCAAAACATCTGATTTTTCAAACTTAAAATGTCTTTATGTATCATACATTGCACTTGTAAGATAATACATACACACACATATTAAGAAAAAACACTATTTTTAACGTTCATGATATTTTTGATGTCATTTTTGTTATTTAAACTAGTTAAAAAACAGTTTAAAAAAGTTCTGTCTTGGACGTCCGTGTGTCTGTATGTGCGGATCCTTTTTCTTGTTAACACGATAGCGACCGAAATACTTTACTAATCGAGTCTTTTTTTTTCTCTTACGCTTGAGTATGCTCAGGAATAGAACCCTTTCATTTTTCAGGGTCTGATTCGATGTGGTTTAATTGTTATTAAATAAACAAAAATAATAATTAATAAATATTTATTAAAAAAAAATTATGAGGCGTGCACTTTTGGATTTTCCAAATTATTTGTGTTTGTTATTGCAATTATATTATAATTTATTTTATAACATTACGCAATCCATACTAATATTATAAATGCGAAAGTAACTCTGTCTGTCTGTCTGTTACTCAATCACGCCTAAACTACTGAACCAATTCGCATGAAATTTGGCATGAAGATATTTTGATAGCCGAGAAAGGACATAGGCTACCTTTTATTGCGAAATAATATGTACCACGGGCGAAGCCGGGGCGGACCTCTAGTACTATATATTATATTAGAGTGTAGAAGCAATTGAAAGGCTGGGCCTAAAGTAGCTTCCTTGTCCCTAATTTACGTAGAAAGTGGGTACCTACTTTTTTCCTCTAATTATTAATGTGGGACATAGGTGAAACCGTGAGGCACTATTAGAGAATATATGAATATCATAACATAAACCTAATGTAGCAATATAAAGAAATCCACATTCACGTTAGATGGTATCAGTTTGTTTATCAAATATGTTTTTTGAAGATCTTATCTTCAATTTTTTAGTAAATCGCATCCGTTACGTATCGGTTATGAAATGAAACAGGTAGTAATCTAACTATAGCTTTTACATAATAAATATTATGAAAATTATGATCACCAATATGAAAAATAGTTCAGAATATTTTTGTCGTAGGATAATAAAACACAGTATTTTAACAATTTTTATATTTTCAATTAAAATATAAATTTATATACTAAATCGCTTAAAATAATGATTAGTAGTGAGCTTAACAGGTAATATCGAATTTGGACAGCCGCGTTTACAATAATATAACATAATTATTCTCAATGTATTTACAGAGATGGATTTAAAAAATAGGGGCCCCATAATTGGGCTTCAATCGGGGCCCATGTTTTTCAATTCACCATACATATTATTGAATATAAACTTATAATGAGCAATAGATGTACTAAAAACATTCAAGTCTGAATTTGGCTGAATGCAATTTCTTGCATCGTTTCCATAAAGTTAAAGCTAATAGAAGTTTATTATTGTGACCACATTTAGGTTAGTAAATATAATAGTAAGACTTGATGCTTATCGCATTCTCCGTGATTATTATATTGACCTTTTTGTCGTCACAATTATTTTCATCTCGTTTATGCTTGGTACTAACTACTAGATGTATTGTTGTGTATGAAACAAATAAATGTTTATACTTCCCACGGTATTGTTCATATACACTAATAAAATTAGTTAGTTAATTTAAAAAAAAAGCTATTAGGTTTTGAAATTAACAGTAAGAATTACTGTAGTAATTTTTACATTCGAATAAACCCCAATATGAATTTAACTGCGCAATCTGACATAGAGTAAATAATTAAAGATTTGTAAAATTTAAAACAGTGTAACTAACTAGTAACTACTGTATAGTCCCTATATTTTCAAGGGTCCCTTAACCATTCGATACTTGTAAACATTCCTAAGCACATAAATTATTACGGTCCATGAATGGCATTGTGATTTAGCGAGCACCGATTTGTTAAAATATTTCACAATGCATTAAGCAATAAATATATTAGTTGGCACTAAAACTCGTCGATTATCATAAAATGATGTAAATAAACTACTATTTACAAATTTTAGTACTATTACAATATGATGCGATGAAATGAAAATGTCATTTAAAAAGTTTAAAATTAAGGCATTACACTCATAATAATTTATGTATTACATTATTTTACACTTATTATTATATCCTCCAGTAGAAATATAAAATTTCGTACACAAATTTATTATATACACACATTCACACATTAAGGTATATAAAATTGAAAGTAAATGCGTTCACAAATTTATTTTACTTTATTCTAAAACATTGTCCTTATCTGTTTCAAGTAAAATTATTTCATTATACAAAATTCTGAACACGCATTAAAATATCTATTTCTAAATATATTATTGTGCGTTGAGTTCTGTATAGTTGATGTGTGATATACCTACCTCGAGTACGAACCCGCTCAATTGAAATACAGCGGTGATTCTAATGTCACTTATACTTATTTAGTGCCCTAATCTCATACATAGTAAAATTTCCATCATTATTATTTCTATTCATAACATAGGTAATTTATATCTAGCACACATAAATAACTAGTATACGTTTTAGCCCAATTCTCTAAAAAATCAGAGGCATAAGGTGAAAAAATTAAATCAATCGGCATCCAAGTCGTATCCAGTTACATAAGAATCACCGCGAATATTATAAAACTTAGAACACATTAGAAGAAATTAATGTAACGCAAGGCTTGTAATTAGATTACTATATCACAATCCTTTGTTTACCTTTAAACTAAATTTTCTAAGTTATTAAGAATTATTATGAATCTACGTATACCAATTGCGTAAATTTACATTTTGATCGTTTTGTAAAATTTTGGTTGAGAATAATATTTGGTATGCGAGGAATAGTCCGGGATCCATCGCCCATTTTTGCAAGTGATTACTATCAAGCTAATTTTTCGTGAGTAGCTTTATTTTGATGAGATGCCCAATAATTTCATGTACGAAACTCTCGATTGTGGTAGCTACCAGAGGAAACAAGGATAAAATATTTTGATTTGATGGTTCTCAAATATTAATTACTTACTTTTTTTTTTTTTTTGTTCAATCTCAAGATAATTATCTAAATTATTCGAAAAAATATTTGTCCTACAAAATCTATGGTTTGATCAAAGAGTCCCCCTTTCCAATGTGTACCGATAACGAAGTCATCATAAATGATTACTAACCAGCTGATTTTTTTATTATCACTTATTTAATACTTATATAATTCAACAGACATATTGTCCTACAAATTGCGTAATAAATATTTGACGACAAATCAAAAATTTTTATCCTTGTTACCTCTGTAAGCTACCACAATCGAGATTTCGTACATGAAATTATTGGGCATCTCATCAAAATAAAGCTACTCACAAAAAATTAGCTTGATAGTAATCACTTGCAAAAATGGGCGATGTATCCCGGACTAGAATCCTTATTGGAAAAAACAACAACACATTGACCAGTTTTCTTTGTGTTTTTGTTTAAATAATGTCGGTAGTAGACACTATATAAGGTTCAAGTAAGTATAAAGTTGTATTCTTATTATTTTTAACTTGATACATCTTAATCTAAAACACTCCAAATTTAAGTATTAATGTCAAATTTTCACACATAAAGGCAGGGTATATTGCAAGCATCAAGTTAAATAATAACAATACGCCCCTTTAATATGCACGACATTTTTAAGTAATTTAAAATACCCGGCTCCCAATAATTGTACAGGATACAATGACTAGATGTCACAATATTGATGCTATATTATATTCGTAATGTGTCTCTACATCATTTTGATTTTGTATCACTTATGTTGTAAATAGCAGATCATTATTTCTTACTACGCCTATGTTTAAAAGTTATCTTTCTTCGATTAATTTACTAAGAGAGACAAAATCAAAACAATTGTAATAATATTAATAGTTCATTACAGCATCAAAACCCTTTGGCCTGTACAAATAGATATTAGAATTTCACATTTAACAATTATAAAATAGGAAGTAAATTTCAATTAGAATATAGACAAAAATTTAAAGTTTATCAAACAATTATTATATGTATTTAAATTAGTACTTTCACAACTAAGACCTTGGGTTCGATTCCCGAACATGAGCAAAACAAATATTTTTGGTCTTTTTACTTGGTCTCTAACATGTTTTCAATGCTTTCATTGGTTTTCCAATTAAAGTTTTTAAAGCAGTTCTTATTATCGTCATTCAAATTCAACGACATAATGCAAGAAACATTACATAACTATTATAACAACTATAGTAACTATTTAAATTTCACAAAGTATGTAGTAGTTGCACATAATACAAAGTAAATTGATTTAAGAGC
Source organism: Colias eurytheme (assembly GCF_061535395.1). NCBI lineage: Eukaryota > Metazoa > Arthropoda > Insecta > Lepidoptera > Pieridae > Colias > Colias eurytheme. The sequence continues at coordinate 1,528,449 of NC_142992.1, read as the reverse complement.
CCCAATTTTGGGGCCCTACATCCTAATACTGCTCTGCATTTCATTAAATTAAATAATTACAATAGTTGCATTTAAAAATAAGTGATAAGATTTAGCTAAAACCTTATTCTAATATAAAAAATGCATACAAAATGTTATTATGATTTGTATGAGCGTGTTAAGACGATTAAAACATTTAAATGATAGAATATAAATAACATGAGGCACAGTGTCAATTCTTATAGTCGAAGAAACTATAACATTAAAATCTATGGGAGTTTATCAATTATTGCATTGTACAATATAATAATTGTTCCCCAGAAAGTGCTTGGTTACATAATTTTACAATTTCTGTAAATAATTGCTTGATGAAAAATGCTGAACATTTTTACTGCCAATCTTCTTATATATAAAAATGAATCGCAAAATGTGTTGGTAAGCGCATAACTCGAGAACGGCTGAACCGATTTCGATAATTCTTTTTTTATTATATTCCTTGAAGTACGAGGATGGTTCTTATGTAGAGAAAACGTAAACATATACCACGGGCGAAGCCGGGGCGGACCGCTAGTTTTTTAATAAATACCTTCATGTTATGGTTAAATTAAATTATCATCAAAATGGGTGTGAAAGGTCATACTTAGAAAGTAAAGATGCATTTTTGATAGTGACAATACATTGAAAATTTTTATATTATCACAAAGAACAGAATATCCTTTGTCACCTCCACAACATTTAGGTATTTGATAGTGAGAAGATAAGATTCCTAGTGTTTGAGAAAATATACATTCCAAGATAGTTTTATACAAAAATATTTGGCAGATATTTGCATCTTTGTACTGACAGTGGAATGTCAATCTACACCTTTCACTAACAGCTTTTGACGCTAAGGTCAATACCAACTAGGTATACAAAATACATGCAATTTTAAATAATTACTGCATAGTTGCAAGGCCAAGCTTCTTGACAACAACAATTATTTAAAACTAGTCATAGATACTTACAGAAATTGTAAAATCAGGCACAATGCATTACCAGTCGAAATAATGATACATTTTAAATAATATTATCAGGTAATGCTACCTCCGCACAAAACCCTTTGTGCCATCGGGCCCCCGGGGGGTTCTTATGACCAGCACACCTGGGGGGGGAGGGGAGGGGAATATACCAGATGCCGTGGCTCCAGGAGGCAAACGAGCCAGAACCTTTTTCTCCCTCCCTTTAGCATTGTCGTTCTGACAATTCTTTGTCGACTTTGGGTCGTTTATATTGTTAGCTTGTAGCTTGTCTTGTAAACGGCCCAGACTGAAAAGAATTGAATGAATTGATTTGAATGATATTGAATACAATTTACATTTGCAGATTTTATTTACCACAAACTAAATGTTACTTTTTTAATTTTTTATTTTACAGAGTTGAGAAAATATAACAAGAATAAATTTATACTCCGAAAAATGCAGAACACTAGTATTCACATGTAGTTGTCACCTGTCACTGAGCTAAAAATAGCACCAAGTTTTTTATTACATAGAAAGACACTTTAGTAAGTAAATATAGGTCTAATCTATACATTACCAATCTATTGACTTTTCGATGTTTGTTATAGATTATGAAATGGACAAATAAATAACGAGGTAAACATTAAATGTGGTCTAATGTTGGAAAACGTTCATAGCACATCTTCTAGTAACATTTTTTGATAAAACGCTATAATTAGTGCTACATACTTATCGTCAATGACGTCTTCTGGGCTCCGAGCCTCCCCAAGTATTCGCAAACGGGCCTCTTCGTACTCTTTTTGTCTTTGTTCTAAAGTTTTTACAGGACGAGCACGGTTCTCTCCGTTCTGGCCGCTCGACATAGAAGACGGCCGCTTCAATATACGGATAGCTGGCTCTGGCATCATGCACTGGGAGCCTATACACGCGTTATCCTCCACTATTACGTTAGTAACCTTGCAACTTTTCAATGTTGTCGTTGATGGGACACTTGACATTAGCTGGATCTTTTGGTCTAACTGAAACAAAGAAGTTATGGCATGATACTGTTGCCACTTATTAATGGCTTAGTAAACATCGTGCCAGATATGCTTTCACAGTTATACTTACACCAATTTCGTCCATATCCTCCCAACTTTCACATACGTCAACTTCATCTTGCGACGCCATGTTGACTCTAGCGTGAGTGATTGCACCCTAGTGTTGTAGTTGTATAAATAATACATTAATGTTATGAACCGGTACTAAAACGCAAAAAATATTCTATCAAAATAACAATTACAATTAAGTTACAAATTAAATTATAAATACAAATGCACATTAATAATATATTTTTCAGTTAAGAACGCACCTATCTATAATTTTTTCAAATAATTGTATCCATGAAGGTTGTGTCTTTTAAATAACGATTAAGATTTATTTTAATCTGTCTTGATTATATGACATTTGTCAGTTATTATCTGTGTCAAAACTCAAATGTCATTGTCATACAACAACATACTTTCTGTGCCTCGGAGCAATAAGCAATTATTAGTCAGTTCAATAAAGAAACGAATCTTCAATGGCGGCCAAAGCTGACTTTGACAGATGGTAGGATCATCAAAAAAGAAAATAAAAATAACGTAAATTGATAATTATTTTATTAATTATTTCAAATTGCTTGTTGACAAACTTTTTTGTTATTGTATTTGTGTATTTATATGAATTATCATATTTACGTATACAGAATGTAATAAAATCCCCATAATACTTGTAATAAGCCCATAAAACTGAACAACTTTTCCCAAAGAACATATTTTGTCAAATTCCAATAAAACATTATTTACTTTCGCAAATGCATAATTGTCATTGTAAATTTATGATAAAAACTATTATAGGGAAAATCAAATACATTTTAGTGATTTTATTTTTCCATTTTTTTTTTGCATACTGTACGGCCGTGTGTGAGCGAGAGGGAATGATAAGCGCCGCCATTGAAGATTCGTTTCTTTAAAGAACTAACTAATATCATTTATCATTATCAAGCCTTGTTAATTGCTCCGAGTTCTGTGCACTCTACGTTTCTGTAATCTGTGGGACTGTGGTACATGTGGTCTTGGGGTTGATGTTTTTTCAGTAGTTGAGGTTAAGGGTGCGTATAAAGCAAAATTACCAATCTTCTATTAGATGATACGTGTAATATTCAAGACCAAATCTAAAAAATAAAATATATATCAAACTAGATGATATGTTCAACGATTCTGTTCAATCAAAAACATAAAATATTAAAATTGACTCGATAAAAAAAATCACCAAGTTAGCTCTAATTTTCACACTTTTACGTTTTCTACTTGACATGGTAATACTTATTATGATTTTTTTTTTCATAAACAATTATATTAAAACATTTGCAAGATATTTGTCAGAGCATTTTGTGTAATTACTTTTAGTTTCCATTTACGTTTAGATTCCAGAAGGGAAAGTTCTACTTAAACTTAAACATTCAGAAGAAGTTTTACTTAAACATTCAGAATGACATCCCTGTTAAACCTTGGTTTTTCAAATACAAGGACATCAGTAAAAACGTCACATCTTGTATTAGCCGCCTGCGATTAGGCCATGCTTGTACTCCCACCCATTTAGCAAAAATTAGGGTAAGGGATAACTCTTTGTGTGAGTGCGGAATAGATGAGGGAAATTTGGAACACATTTTCTTCAACTGTCCTAAAAACTCCTCTTTCCTCCTACTATCCCCCGTCCTACCAACATGAATATTCTCCTTTCACTAACCTTTAGTCCTTTTGTGTATGTTTTATCCAAATTTATTAAAAATAATAATATTAAACTATAATTTTTCTTTCCCTTTTTCCCCATAATTACATAATTTCTCCTATCTAGTGTTTGTCTACTAGTTAGTTCGGTAGTTATAATTTATTATTATTTGTTATTAGGTTGCAAAGATGGACATTGAAACAAATTTTTCGTCAGCCTTGAAAGGGCTGACGTCCGTTGATCCGGAATCTGTCCAGTTTCTAACATTCACGGATGAAGACATCAGGAAATTGAGTGTTGTAAAAATAACCAATATGACGACTTTTGATACTTTGGGCTACCCGACGCCTGGAGGATTGTACGACCCGGCTATGGGCCCGATAAGAGACCGAAATGACTTTTGTGCTACTTGCAATAACCTAATGTTACACTGTCCCGGTCATTTTGGATACATAGAACTACCTCTGTGTGTTGTAAATCCGCTCTATATAAAAAATATATACACATTGTTCCGGGTTTCCTGCTTAAAATGCCATAAAATTCAAATGGATGACAAAATAAAGTTTATATTAAAGTTACAACTGGATTTAATAGACGCAGGCTATGTGACTGCTGCTTTGGATTTAGAGAACCTTGTTATTGATACAAAAGAAAAAGGCCAGCCGAGTAGTCGAGATAAACCGCACAAAACTATTCGAAAATATCAAAAGTTATTAAAGAAAGCAGATGGTGTAACACAGACTTTCCAAAACAAGAACACAGATAAATTGAGAACTAAGATTATAAATTTTTATTTCAAAGCTATGAATACGGCCAAGACATGCATATTCTGTAGAAGTAAGTTAATAAAAGTCACAACAACAGATAATAAAATTATGTACAATACAACAGCTGATACTGGATCGAAAAGGCTAAAAATATTAATGCCAGATGAATTGAAACAAAACTGTAGTGCTATTGCTGAGAATGACGAAGATATTCTGAAGTACTGTCTTCCAATATTAAAACATGCCAACCTTAAACCTGCTACAGATATATTCTTTATGCAAGTATTGCCCGTCTTACCACCCAATGTTCGGCCTTGTAATATAGTGCAGGGTGAATTAGTTGAACACCCCCATAATAATGTCTACAAAAGTATTCTTGGAAAGTCCTATACAGCTAGAGTTGTTCTACAAGTGTTAAAAAGCCAAGATCCTCAGAAAACCATAGATAAACTTGATGCAGAACCAAGGAAATCTTATGAAGGTACATTGGGGGAGTCTCCAGCTGAGAAATTGCATACACTGTGGCAAGAATTACAATTGAATGCTCAAAATCTGCTTAGCAGTAGTGGTCCGAAAGCCAGTTCTTATGGTCTAAAGCAAATCATAGAAAAGAAACAAGGTATTATAAGAATGCACATGATGGGAAAGAGAGTAAATTTTGCTGCTCGATCTGTCATCACACCAGATCCCAATGTGGATATAGATGAAATAGGAATGCCAGATGTTTTTGCTACAAAACTAACCTACCCTGTACCTGTTACAGAATGGAATGTTGATGAGTTAAGAAAAATGGTAATTAATGGCCCAAATGTTCACCCTGGCGCTGAGAAGTTAGAAATTAAGAATGGACGAATAATAAGAATTCCACCTGACTCCATAGAGAAAAGAAAAAGTCTGGCAAAAAGATTACTCACTCCTGAAGAGTATAAGAAAACTGGTCTAAAGATTGTTCACAGACATTTAATAAATGGTGATGTTTTAATATTGAATCGACAGCCTTCTCTTCACAAGCCTAGTATGATGGCACACAGAGCTAGAATCCTTAAAGGAGAGAAAACTATAAGATTACATTATGCCAACTGCAAATCATACAATGCCGATTTTGATGGTGATGAAATGAATGCACATTTCCCACAAAACGAGATTGCTAGAAGTGAAGCTTATAACATTATGTCAGTTCGTCATCAATATTTAGTGCCAAAGGACGGAACACCATTGAGTGGTCTAATTCAAGATCATGTCATTTCAGGTGTAAGAATGTCATTGCGAGGGGCATTCTTCAATAAATCAGACTATCAACAACTTGTTTTTCAAGCTCTAGCAAATCATAAAGGAGAAATAAAACTACTACCACCTACAATATTAAAACCAGTCACGCTCTGGTCCGGTAAGCAAGTTCTTTCTACAATCATTATAAATAATATCCCAAAAGGCAAACCATATTTGTCATTGATAGGAAAAGCTAAAATCAGTGCTAAAGCTTGGCAAAAAACAAAAGTTAGATCTTGGAAAGCTGGGGGTGAACAATTTACCAACCCTAATGAAATGTCGGAAGCAGAAGTTATAATAAGAAAAGGAGAACTTTTGAGTGGTGTATTGGACAAAACTCACTATGGTGCTACACCTTATGGTCTCGTGCATTGTATGTACGAGTTGTATGGTGGAGATAGCTCAAGTGCTCTTTTAAGTTCGTTTTCGAAGGTTTTCACGTTCTACCTTCAATGGGTCGGATTCACTCTCGGCGTCAAAGATATTCTTGTCGTACCAGAAGCAGACAAAAAGAGGGAAGAAATCGTACGTCTAGTGAGACAGGTCGGTAAACTCGCAGCTGTTAAAGCGACAGAATTACCCGCAGATACTGACGAAAGTAAAATTAAAGATACCATTGGTGATATGATGAACAAAGATCCGAAGTTCAGGGCGAATTTAGATAGGCAATACAAAAATGTACTCGATTCCTACACAAATAATATAAACACCGTCTGTTTAACTGAAGGATTATTAGAGAAATTCCCATACAACAATCTACAATTGATGGTACAATCTGGTGCTAAAGGATCTACAGTCAACACTATGCAGATTTCATGTTTGTTGGGACAAATTGAATTGGAAGGCAAAAGACCTCCACTGATGATGTCTGGCAGGTCCTTGCCTAGTTTTCCTCCATACGACATAACACCCAGAGCTGGTGGTTTTATAGACGGTCGCTTTATGACAGGAATTCAACCACAAGAGTTCTTCTTCCATTGTATGGCTGGTCGTGAAGGTCTGATTGATACAGCCGTTAAAACAAGTCGTTCTGGTTATTTACAAAGGTGTCTAATCAAACATCTCGAAGGTCTTAGTGTCGCGTATGATCATACAGTTCGCGATGCTGATGGCAGCGTCATTCAATTTGCTTATGGCGAAGATGGACTAGATGTACTCAAATGTCAATATATTAAAAAAGACCAATTTCCATTCCTAGATATGAATGTTAATGCAGTCATTAGTAAATCTACTATCAAAAAACTTAAGGAGGAAGAAGACCAGGCAATAGCGAAAGCGACAAAGTCGTTGAAGAAATGGAAGAAAAAGTATGGCAGTCCATTTGTGAAAGAAAGGAGCAATGGATTTGCTAAATTCTGTGCAATTGCAAGGAAAAACATCACACTTGACGAAAAACCCACAGATGAGACTCGTGATCCATATTATTGGGAGCTTGAAAAAATGTGGAGATCGTTGGACGAAGAAGAAAGAGCTGAATATACAAGAAAGAAATGCCCAGACCCAATTCCCAGTAAAATGTCCCCTGAATATAAGTTTGGTGTTATTACTGAACAACTTGACGACATTATTCAAAGTTATCTAAAGAATCGTGATCAGAACATATTTAGAGAAACCACCGAGAATCTAAAATTCAAGGAAGTAATGAATGCTAAATATTTAGCATCTATGGCAGCTCCCGGAGAACCTGTAGGGTTGCTAGCAGCACAGTCTATAGGAGAACCGTCAACTCAGATGACACTGAATACCTTCCACTTTGCCGGTAGAGGTGACATGAACGTCACCCTCGGTATACCACGTCTAAGAGAAATTCTCATGACTGCATCAGCAAACCTTAAAACACCAAATATGGATATACCGTTCCTTGATAACATTTCTGACCTAACCCGTAAAGCGGAAAAATTACGAAGGAAAATGAATCGAGTTACTGTAGCGGACGTACTAGAAAAAATTAACGTGGAGTGTGAAATCGTAACCAAACCGAATAGACAGTTGAAGACAACGATGCGTTTCGTATTCCTACCGCACTCTCAATTCAAAACGCAGTATGTAATAAAACCGGCACAGATAATAAAGCATATGCAGAATAAATTCTTCTCGGAAATGTTTACGCATATTCGTAAGCAAGCTAAAGCCACTTGTGGTGTTTTGTGGTCGACTGAAAAGGAAAAGAAAAAGAGAGGTTCTGCTGACAGTGATAATGAAGATGATGAAGGTTTCGAAGAAAAGCCGGATAAAGCGGCTGGACGAGACCCAGTCGATAGCTCGGACGAAGAGGGACCTAACGATGATGACGACAATACTGATGTAAGTTTATTTATTTTATACTAGCGGTCCGCCCCGGCTTCGCCCGTGTTTAATATTTTCATCCCCTTTTTCGCAATAAAAGGTAGCCTATGTTCTTTCTCAGGGTCTAAAGATTGTCTGTGCCAAATTTCATTAAAATCGGTTGAGAGGTTTAAGCAGGAAAGCGTAACAGACAGACAGACAGAGTTACTTTCGCATTTATAATATTAAGTAGGGATTCCTAATTTCAAATAAATTAATAATTAAATGTGGTTATTCATAAAATATATTATTTTTTTCTAATAAATAATGGATCAAAATAAAAAATCTCAATATCATCTTCAACTAAACCTAGATCACGTTAAAAACAGAATCTTATCCAAAAATTTAATGCTAATATTCGTTTTATTATCAATGTTCGTTTTCGTTTAATTCATAAAACATGCTTCTAAGAAAATAAAATCACGTTTCTTTCTGATTTCAGGTGAAAATCCGCAAAAAACAAGCAGATGAGCAGGAGTACGATGATCCCGAATCTGAGGAAGAAGAAAAGTCTGATGATGAAGTAGAAATCGAAAATGAAGAACAAAGCGTCAAGGATATTGAAGAAGAAGATGAAAAGTCGGAGAAAGTATCAGCTGCTCACAATAAGTCCATGGCAGACGTCGTTGAACGTTTCAATGATGCTACAAACTACATCTTTGATACCAAGTCCTTTAAATGGTGTGAACTAACAGTTCTATTCCCAATTAGCTTCCTTAAAGTCGATCTCTCTCAAGCATTACGAGAAGCAGCCATGAAATCCGTCATTTATGAAATCAAGCATATAAAACGTGCTATCACCAACAAAGAAAAGGGAGTACTATACCTAAAAACAGAAGGAATAAACATCGTTCAAATGTTCAAATATAATGACATGCTAAATTTGAATAAGCTATACAGTAACGATATTCACGCGATTGCTAGAACGTACGGCATCGAAGCGGCTAATAAAGTGATAATAAAGGAAATTCAAAACGTGTTCAATGTGTACGGTATTGCAGTCGACCCGAGGCATTTGTCTTTGGTCGCGGATTACATGACCTATAATGGAGTGTATGAGCCCATGAGTCGTAAGGGTATGGAGGCATCTTCTTCACCATTGCAGCAAATGTCCTTTGAATCGTCTCTGATATTTTTGAAGGAAGCCGTTCTTAATGCTAAAACTGATAACCTTCGGTCTGCGTCAAGTTGCCTTATGATCGGACAACCGTGTCGCGTTGGTACGGGAGCGTTTAGTTTACAGCATTATAGTAAAGTAATTAATTAGTAATTCATGTACATTTAACTATGTATATTTTATGTTTAAAATAAATATTTGGCTTAGAATTTGCATTTTATTTATCCCTTACCATCTCCCAACACAACATTTATCTACTGGGCTGCTGATGAATCATTCCACTTTTATGTATTAAATGTTTATTTATATTAACTTATTATAGACTGTAAATAGGATTGAAATTAATGGCGTCGCTCAGCTGTCATATTGCTTTTCGCCACACGTTTGAGTATAGACTGAAATTATGTGAGAGAGATAAATAGGAAGCCGCCAATTTTAATTCCTTCATTTATTTGGCCGAGTTTTCTTCTGTGTGTTTGTCATTCAACTCATGCACCGATTTTACAGATTTTTTTTGTGTCTTTAAGAGCGAGCGCGCACGAGCAACTTTGTCTCCGCAACTATTTTGTCTCTCCCATCAATTTGTATGGGGAGTTGCGTCGCTACGTGCGCGCACTTTCATACTAGCCCATGGGTGGAGAGACAAAATAGTTGCCGAGACAAAATAGTTGCGGAGACAAAATTGCTCGTGCGCGCTAGCTCTAACTCTTCAGATACGTTTATCTACAGCTTACGTCAATTTCATACATTCGTAGTCTATTCTTGAACGCTACGCTAACAGAAAGCCACTTGACTAGGGGGGCAGGTTGATCCGAGAATGGCTAAGATATTTTATAAAGGGACAATTAAGCCAGCAGGGAAGTGAATATTATGTTTAAATAATTCATAGGATTTCTGCATTAAATTAATAAATAAAAAGTCAGCATACTTAAAAACCTCGTTTATTTTCTTGAAAAATTTAAAAGCATTTAAAAAGTTACATGAATTATACAGAATTGTTGTGCCATGTTTAACACGGCTAGTTTAAATAGTTTTGGACGACAATATTATTACGAGGCACTTTAATTATCTGTCATTGGCAAATTTCAGAAGATATTTAATACTATAAATTGGTACAAAGCTCTATTTTAGAATAATATCACCCGATATATATTATTAATTTATTAATGTCTATGACAAAGTCCTAAAATGAATATAAAATTTGTCTATGGTAATTTAGCATATCATAAGCTAAACTCAGCTTAAATAGGTACACTATAGTTTAATAAGCAACATTTGACAGTTCAACAAAATTCAAGAATGTAACCTATCTAGTAACTTAGATCATTTAAGTAATGATCTAAGCCTAGTAACGACGACATAGAATAACATGATATTTCGTTTTGTTAGAACTGCACATTTGCTTAACTTTTTTCAAATACGATTACATATTTATAATAATAATGACCGATACAAGTAATTTTAAGATTTCATATTACTGATAAACCATTCTAAACATAATAAACAATTTCTGAATTAAAGAACTGACGTCGCTACAATTTTGTGTCAATGAACTTTTTTTCTTTTTAAATACCAGAGACGTTACTCTAAAAATTAATAAATTAATAAATGTGTTTCAAGTTCGATTGACAAATGTTTCAAGTCAGTATCGATTAATTCACTTTAATCGATGTTTTTAAGCAGGTTACCTCTCTTCGAAGATAAAATTGATAGACGTCAAATGTTGCCAATTAAATTGGCTCGACTATAACAATAATATGATCACATCAGCTCCGAGCACGGTATGCGTAAAATAAATCTAAAACGATAAATAATTTACATCTTATATTATCTGCATAACTAACGCATTAACATTTGCTTATAGGGAATACTAAACATTTAAAATAAATTCAAATAATAGGTAATTACCGTTTGGCACTAACTCAAGAGCACAGACTATAATAGAGTTCGTAATTCGAAATTTCAAATTTTTAGTCTATGGTTAGTGTGGCGTGGAGCAACACGAAGTGATACTTTTAAGAATTAATGGTCATTGCGCCAAACATTTGTGCAGTACATACTTTAAATGACTTCATATAAAATATAATATGATAACAATCTTAAAAAATCGTTTTTTTTTTTTAAACTCGTGTTGCTCAAAATTATTGTATTCGAGTAACTGCATATTTTATCAAAATCCACACTGTTAATTTATAGTCCGAATAACATTTCATTTTGATATTTAATTTGATTAGTGCAAGGATTGTGAAAAGTCACTGGCTTGGACGGTAACATTAAAACAGTTGGACCCATTGTCACTTACTTAACAAATTATTGTGTTAATTATAAATGAACTTTTAGGCTCATATTATAAATCATAATAAGGTGTTAAATTTATAGAACCATTGTAGGTATATTAAAATGGTTTTTAATTTTTATTCAATAGTACGACGTCACCGATAAATTCACTATGATATATAATAGTGGCCTAAAGCTTTGATTACAAAGTTACCATAGTAGAAAAAGTTCATTTTTATTAACACATACCTCGCATTCGTCTACTCACTCAAGCGTTATAATACTTTTACATATAAATACTTAATTAATTTAATAAATAATCATGATACGAGTCCAAAGAACTACTCAAGATATCACAGCCCCAATGATGTGCGTCTTTCATGCATTTTGTGAACAAAACACATTGACCAGGTATAGACTGTATGCAAAGACAAATGTAACGTCTCATTTTTCTGAAGTATTGAAACAGTAGCTAATACTTTTAATTTAAATGTTAGCATAACAGCTAAAAAAAATGAAATTTAGAGTACAGAAAAAGCATGTTCTCTCATTCTACCGTAGTATTTTGATACGATGGAACGAGAGAGCACTATCGTAGAAAACGTTACACTCGAAAGAAAGAGAAGTAGAAATGAAAATAATTAGCTAACAGTCTCACCTAAAAGCTCTAAAACTTTGCAACTCGTATCACTATCAGCTAAGGCGAACGTGACAATCATGAAAATATTTTTTAAATTTCGAAACCACACAAAGAAAAAATTCAACTTCCAAAAAAAAAAAGAAAAATTTCCCTCCGATTTTTTGACAGCTGTCATGTGTCAATTTTTTTTTCGTTGTCTGTCATTTCCGCCGAGCATTTTTAATCTATTGCGCGGTCTCCGCTGTGTTCTCGTTTTTGGCCCTCTTCATTGCTTTTTTATCTGCGGCTTTTTTAGCGATCGCTTCGTCTTCGGCGGGGTTGTCCCAGTCCTGCCGCCTTCCTGAACCGAACAGATTGTAGAACGTCGCACAGAATATATAGACTCCGCCCGCGATGTAGAATACTTTCCTCCATTGTGCTTGTGTTGGCTGGAAGAAATAATCGTAGATTAGTTTTGATCAAGAAGCTTTCCCTTTCACACCTAGGTAGTTAGTTAGATGTGAAAGGGATAAAAAACATACAGGCGTCATTCAAGGTCATATTTTCTTGTTACAAGTTAATGTTCATACTGAAATCTCCAGTGTATTAGATATAAGCTTCTTGGTTTTGCTTATCTATAGAATAGTTTTGCTTAGTTGCTTTAATTAGTAATTTAAAGGAAGGAAAAGGGAAGGAAATAGTGTTACTGTATTTTATTGCTTTAAAAATAAATCTATCTATCTATCCATGAGATTAATTTTGATATATATTTTACCTAATTACAATTTACTACATAGCTACAGCTCTTTTAATCAGATTTGTTTTTCATACTTTAGTAATAATAAATGAGTTTTGCTTACCTTTCCTTCGATAATATATCCAGCCACGATAGGAGCCAGTAGACCGGTCAAGTTGGCGAGGCAGTTGGTGAATGCCATCAGGATTCCAGCGAAACGTGGTGAAATGTCCAAGTGGTTTACCTGGAAATTAGTTTTTATTTAGATTATTTGATAAAAATATAAATAGATTAGTTTTAAGAGTTTAGAAACTATTGTGTGGAATTAATCTTATAATATATACAGGGTGTCCCACTGTTGGTATACTAAGCTCAAAGGAGGTTATAGTTTTGCATACGCTGAGTACGTAAAAAATACTTAAAAAATTCCAGACGCATTTTTTTTTCAAATAGATGAAATCTTAAAACTCTATGTGTACACCCATAGCAAGCAACCCGCCCATTTTTGCCACTAGAACGTGAGCTATCGTTTAAGATTATGTTTTCATAGACAAAATGCTCACATTAGAGAAGCGGTATATGCCGGCTGCGCGAAGCTAGAGAAGAAAACATGGATTTTCAGGAAAAAAATATCAAAAAAATTATAACGTAATTTTGTTGTTTATGTATTTTTTACGTGATCAGTGTATGCAAAACTAAAAGTTCCTTCGCGCTTAGTATACCAATAGTGTGACACCCTGTATAATACTAGCTGTCCGCCCCGGCTTCGCCCGTGGTACATATGAAAAATAGATGTTGGCCGATTCTCAGACTTACCCGATATGCACAGAAAATTTCATGAGAATCGGTCCACCCGTTTCGGAGGAGTATGCAGACTAACATTGTGACACGAGAATTTTATATATATACTAGCGGTCCGCCCCGGCTTCGCCCGTGGTACATATGAAAAATAGATGTTGGCCGATTCTCAGACTTACCCGATATCCACAGAAAATTTCATGAGAATCGGTCCACCCGTTTCGGAGGAGTATGCAGACTAACATTGTGACACGAGAATTTTATATATAAGAAGATATCTCGTGTCACAATGTTTGTCCTCAATGGACTCCTAAACCACTTAACCGATTATAATAAAATTCGCAAACCATGTGCAGATCGATCCAACTTGAGAGATAGGATAGTTTAAACATGTAGGTATCACGGGCGAAGCCGGGGCGGACCGCTAGTTAATTATAAATACAATTTCAATGTTCCTATATTATAACATAATTTAAAAGCTGCATCATTGTTACAGTTTATGACAAAATATTAAAGATATCGGACACAATTTTTTCAAGATTCTATACCGAAAGGGCAAAAAACTACTACACTACTGAAACTTCACTATATGTCTGTTTTATGTTTACTGCCTACTTCAGTCGAAAACACTTAGAATCTATCTTAGAATTAACTTTATAAAGACCTAGCTTACAAGCAAGAACATTCTTATAACATTTTAAATATAATTAACCCATTGATCCCCGAGCGGCCCGATCGGTCCACGACACAATAGATTTTCTATTGTGTCTGTGATTCCGGGGCCTGTGTTATTAAATATAATTAAACCTAGTCTTACCTTAAAACCGGAGTAAATACCACCGTTGAGACCAACACCTACAGCGAGTATGGCGACGGTTGCCGCGGGATCACAGCCAGTGTTAGCTGCTATGAATAGACCTATGGCTGGACCGTATTCACCTGGAAAGGGATTTAATTGTAAAAAAATGTGCACACACTAGTGTACACACGTAAGAAGCGAAACTTCTTTATGACCTTAAAAATGTCACAAGTATGGCGTAACGCAAAAATGTCACGCGTACGGCGTAACGCAAAAATGTCACGCGTACGGCGTAACGCAAAAATGTTACATTAAATTTTTTTCCAACCTCGATAAAGAAGTTTCACTTCAAAAATGTGCGTGTACTAGTGTACACACGTAAGAAGCGAAACTTCTTTATGACCTTATTTTTCAAAAAATAATTTACTATATTATGCAACTTTACAGAAATACGTCGAATCACGCGTGGGATAAGAAGATGGCGCGTAACGGAAAAATGTCACGCGTAACGAAAAAATGTTACACTAAATTATTTCCAACCCCGATAAAGAAGTTTCACTTCAAATACTAGCTGACTTGATTCTGTCGTATAAAATAAAGAAGCGATATAGCCGTTTCTGAGGAGTATAGCTTTATACTTTAGTTACATTACTTGGTAAAAAGTTTGTACTAATAATAATTAAAAGATAAATTGTACCCTATTTTTATCCTACTCAGACTGTAATTGTCAAATTTTATACACAATTTTTGTCACAAGTCAAAACTTGAAGGGGTAAATTCAAATCGATTAGCTTAAAGTAGGGAATGCAAATTGATAGGTATTTAGACATAATGTCGAGGGCTTTTCGTTTTAAAAAGGGCCAGAACGGGTCTTATTTTTTGACATAATATTATTATCAAGGGCATTTTCTAAAAAGGGTTACTAAACTATATTTCCCGCGGTTTTGCACTCACCAATACTGTTGATAATCTTCCTGACTTGTGTATGGTTGAATCTACCACTGGACAGCATCCAGTCGGCGACAACGGAGATGAACATTGAGAACAACCACATGCAGAGGTATGGGAGCGCTGAGACGAAACCGTTCTGAAATAAATGATAATTATTATAAATTAATTGTGAATGCATGAGTTGAAATGAAAAATATAGATGTTAATCATGACGGATATTAAAAGTTTTATAGTTTGTTGATTTTTTTTATTTAAACTTCTTCTTTTCTAATTACTAGCATAGTTACTTTTATTGTGAATGTCTATTAGTCCATTGAAATGTTACATTTTTTTAGCCAAACCTTGTGTTTTTTAGAGGACGCAATTTTATTTTTTTGATGTGTAATTGTTTTATTATAAGATAAATAGTTTAAAAGATAAAAAAAAAAAACGTAAAAACCATTTCAACCGCTATTTTCCAGATGGCGGCCGTGGGACAAGGGTGGCGACCCCACAAACTTGGTGATAGCTTCACACTGACCCCCCCTACACATCAAAAAAAGTGTGTGCGTGTAACCTTTACGCGCGATTGAAGTAAAACGCACATGTCAATATAACCTTGTTATTGAATATTATAAAATGTCGCAATTGTCAGAAAATTTATTTTTAATTTACTTATTTTAAAAGTAATAAATAAACAAGTATATTTAGAGATTTTCAAAAAATTTTGCAATTTAAAATAATGTTTTTTAAACTGTTGAATTTTTCATTCACTTTGCTATTCACAATTGATCCGTTTGAAAATTTGAAAATAAATAATCCTAATTGATTATGATATTTGCCACTAGCTGGCGTATAAGTCAAGAAGCGTGTAGTATATGACATATACTTACAACCAATCAGAATTATTATTTTTAAATGGCGGAAACTACACAGCGTTACTTCCGTCAGAAAAAAAATCTGAGTTACTCCCTAGTCGCGCCTAAAGAAGTTTTACTTCAAAAAATTAAATTGCGTCCACTAAAAAACGCAACCCCAAATGTAACTTTTCAATGGACTATATGGAATTTCAATAAACTTTTTGACTTTGTATTATTTTAGTTTACATTTAGGTATTGTATTGTACTGGTTTGTTATTATTTCGCGCTATTTTCGCGCCATCTTGCATTTGGAATTTTTAATAGTTTAAAAAAAAAATGAATAATAAAATCCTTCATGGATAAGTCGAAGTAAGTATAAGTACCTACTTTTATATTATTATTGTATGGTATCTTACCGGCCTAAAAAAATTAGTTTATTTATCTGCTAATTGTATCGACATTGATACTATGTATACCCAATACGGTAATAATATGTAGGCTACATTGCGTAATTTACCTAGAAATCCACTTGATCATTGAACACACATGACACAAACAAACGATTATAATACGACATAAAAGAGATGAAATTAATTATTTTGGAACTAATTCGTTTTTCATTACCTGGCAACCCTGAATTGGCAATGTAGCTGTCAAGTTGAATAAAAATTTGTTGTTTTTTTCGTGAAGTGGAGAATTATTGAGATAAAATTGTTATTTAGAACAAGAAATTTAAATAAAAAAGGAGACATCATGAAAAAGGTTAAACGTAGCGGTGTCCGTGATGTGGTGTATAAAGTTTTTATTCGGTGTTTGTCCGAATTTCAAGCTGGAAATTTATTGACTGATTTGGAAAACGTTTACAAACGTACAGCAGAATATACCGGTGAGATTCCATTTATTTTTGCTTAGTACTACGTAAAATAGAATATTCCATTAGTGACGAGTGTTTAATGTATGTATGAATGGCGATTTTTACGTTTTCGCAATTTAATTTGAGGTTATTTGTATGTAAACAAAAACTAGTTTTTATAGTGCGACCAGCACAATTTGAGTCAAGAAGTCCAATCCAACCAGCCTCAAATAAAGTACCTAGTTTAGATTTTACTACATAGTATAGTGATAACTGTTTTCATACAGCTATCTATCTATTAATCAATCAAACCATAAGAAAAAAAATCATATTTACTGTATCATATTTACAGATACTGAAGATGCCCCGTACCCTCTTGCCAGTACTTCGAAACAGAGTGATGATCAGTCCTTTGAAGGAGTAGAATATTTAGATTTTGATGAATTATATTAATGTACAAAATTTATCTACAAAAAAAAATAAAAATATGTGGTTTTCAAATCGCCTTGTTTTTTTCTACCCGACGGACCCAGAAAGAGGGTAATGTGTTTGAGCTGCATGTATGCTTGTTTGTTTGTATGTTTGATTCTATGTGCGCCTCTGCAGTCTAAGCACTTGACCGATTTTTATAAAATAACTAATTCCAAATACATTTAAGTAAAATTTGACCTAGGTAGGTCAATTAAAATACTAATGTATTTTTGTCTTAAAATTACACTATTGCTACAATGAAACAATTATAACGGTTTAAATCGCGGTATTTATTTTAGATTATCTAAATAGATTTTTGGATTTTTATTCTATAGTATCAAGATCGCTTGCGTCGCAGTATCAGTGTTGCTATATGAGCGACGGTGGCGCCCTCATTTATTTTCATCTCTTTTGTGTCGCACTGTATGTGTAATTATTTATTAATTGCTGACGTCATCGTGACGTCGACACTGAAACGTGAGGTATTTGACGCAGTCAATGGGAGTCTAGGTTAAAATTAGAAACAGGAACAAGGAATGCTAAATTCCGCTTTATAACAAGGATGTAGAGCTCATTTTTGTTTAATTTGAGGTCTTTGGACTTTGACCCCGTATGGAAGATTATAAAAGAACCTTTTTTAATTTTCT
The DNA here is from genome assembly GCF_061535395.1 of Colias eurytheme. Lineage (NCBI taxonomy): Eukaryota > Metazoa > Arthropoda > Insecta > Lepidoptera > Pieridae > Colias > Colias eurytheme. The sequence continues at coordinate 1,510,253 of NC_142992.1, read as the reverse complement.
AATAATATACTGCCACATACTAATAATAATATACTACGTATTCAAGGAATCAAAAAATGTAATTTTATGACATATATTTTATGACAATTTTGTGATTCAGATGAATTCTATAACTATTTCTTATTAAACCATTTTATTCAATTTATATTATAATCTGTTAAACTGAATTTCATAACCACAGTCGTGATTCATAATTCGCGCTTGATTCGTACAATTACTTGACCCCGCCACTTGACCTTTTGACAGCCCGCGTGATTAATGGCTAATTTGCGCGCGAATGAGCTTGTCAACCACAATGTAATTATTTGACAATTTAACGATGAAAGCGGTGGACGGTTTTGCTTATCAGTATTTTTTACAACGTGAAAAAATAATTTCATACAATCTAAATATAATTTTTGAACTCAGACCGATGAAAAAGTATGATGGGAGATTTAGGCAGCCATATGCAAAAACACTGTTCTTTAATAACTTTTGTAGTCGTAGATAATATTTTGCAACAGTTCTTTCTGAATTTTTTATTGGTCTGAGGTTTAAAAGTTTTGTGCCTTTAGCTTTCCTCGATAAATGGGCTATCTAACACCGAAATAATTCAAATCGGTCCAATAGATCCTGAGATTAGCGCGATCAAACAAACTTAAGCTTTATAATATTAGTATAGATTTATCCAAAAATACTCACATCCTTAATAGAGAAGTGCAGCACTTGCCGCATGAACGTCGGCAGTTCTGTCATCAGTGTTTCGTACCCGTAGTTCTGTCCCATGTGGGCCAACATGATGGCCCAGAATGGCATGGACATGAGGATCTTGCTCCACGGGATTGGTGGTGACTGGAAAATATAGATAATATTATAGTAATATACTACGATACGATAGATAAGATACAATATAGTATAAGTCTTGTCTTGTCTTACTTTAAGGGGGTATTTTGATACAGGGTATAGTTAAGAAAGGGGGGTAACTTTTTGGTACAAATAGTGGGTGTGGTGTGTGTAGTGGCTAATGTGGGTAAGTATTTTGATACACTGTTCTATAATTAAAAAAACTCGAAATATCCTTATATTTTTTTTCCAATGGAAATTTTTATAAGTGCGATTTTTTTCCTTTCCTTTAGAAATTAAAAGAATCCGGGCTGTTCTTCCAGATCAACGTCATAATTTCGAAAGAAGTACCTAACTACAGAAAAGCATTGAATTCCACTCACTATTACAAGAACACTTTCTTCAAATTAAAAATTCTAATATTTTATTCATCCGCAAGAATATAGAAATTCTAGAGGTCCGCCCCGGCTTCACCCGTGGTACATATTTCGCAATAAAAGGTAGCCTATGTCCTTTCTCGGGTATCAAAATATTTCCATAGCAAATTTTATGCAAATTGGTTCAGTAGTATAGGCGTGATTGAGTAACAGACAGACAGAGATACTTTCGCATTTATAATATTAGCATGAATTTAAATACTCACACTAGAACCAGCAGCACCCCACAACGAGTTCAAAATATACTTCTTCTCAGCCTCCTTGATACCGGGACACTGTTCCGGGTCCTCAGACACAAAGAGCAGGAAGGCAATACACCAAACTGTGCCAATTAGCCCAAACACGTAGAAGATGGAAGGCCAGCCCCCGGCGAAACCGTACGCGGATAGAAGACCGGACAGCGGCATGGAGATTACTGTGCCGAATTGGGCACCTGAGGAAAAGAAATACTTGGTTAAACGATATTTAAATAATTCTGAAATTGAAGAATAAGTGTAAAAAAGCAACAGTATTGATTGAGATCTTGGAAAAGGTAGAATTAATGAAAAACTGAGAATAAGTCTTCTCGAAAGTCTACGATCTTAGTTTTAGTTATAAATTATTATATGTATGTTAGTCTGTAAGGTATTTATTCTATGGGTCTCGCTATTATCTGTCAGCTGAATTAAAAGTAATATAAAATAAATAAATAAAAACGGCTATTGAAAAACTGTTTCCAATATCGGTTTAAATGAGTAGTCAAGGAGATAACTTGGAAATAAAGTCATGATCGGACAAGATTTCAATAAAAAATACTAATTGGTTGGCAAAAATGTTTTATTAGCCGTAGAGACGTTGCTTACCGGCATATACAGCTGCTCCCATCCGACTCCTTTCGTTAGGCGGAATCCATTTTGCCAACATTGCGTGTGAACACGGCACTATGGGACCCTGGGAACAATAGTATATTTGTAAATAAAGTAATAAACTAATGAATTCCAATTTATTATTTACTATTCTAGCTAATAACATATGTAATTGGATACCTAAATAAATAATATTAGACAGTATACGACGCAAACTATCGCTATTATTGTGTTTGAGACAGTTTTTGATACAAAATATTATTTCCAATATTACTTCAGTTACAGTTTACAAGGTATCGTATCCCCATCTGAATCAAGGACAGTAAGGGTCGCCAATTGATCATAAATCGGTTAAAAAAACATTAAAGTACCTTAAATAAAACTTCCGAACAGTCTAGACTATTTATTTTGATTTATCATTTCAAAGATAGTTAAAATGTGGAACAAAAAACAATATATCCTGAAAACCCACCTTCCAAGTAAAAGTATAGGTTAAATATATAGTAATAGGTACTAACCTCTCCCAAACCCTGGATGAATCTGACCAGAATGAGCCAACCGTAGCCAGCTTCAGCTGCCACTGGCACCAGCAGACCAAAAACGGAGTTGATCAACATTCCCACCCCGAGGAACAGACGGGCTCCGAACCTGGGACAACAAACGAAAGTATAAGAAGACAACCAAGAAGAAAAGAAGATATAAAGAAGGCAACATGTAGAAATATAGGGGAGTTTCCTTGTGGACAGTTTTAACGGTTACTTAGCCATCTTCTTTACGTATTATAGAGTGCAATGAAGAAAAGAAGACAGCAGACAGAGGAAAGTAGAGGAGCTTCTTTTGATCTTTAGTATAGCAACATTTGGCCACTTTGAATGGTTATCATTTTATTACCGCTTCTAATTCATAAAACTGTAAGCGAAAGCGTTATACAAAATCTTCAGAACGAATTTGGCTGAAATTTGGTGCAAACGTATTTTATAGTAGTTAGTATGATCCGAAATAAACAAGGTTGGAAAGTATAGATAGACCACAGATACTTCCAATAAAATTCGCATATATAATTCGTAAACTAAAAGAGCTCACATACTGCTTTATATAATCCACATTGCATCATTGACGCAAACTTTTATTTCTGTATAGAAAATACCCAATAAATTGACCAGCCAAAAGCTTTCAAAGTGAATATTTTCAAACACTTTTTTCCAGTACATTATCTAAGTATAACCGATGCACGTGATGTTACGTTTTTAGCACTTTTGACTGCTATTTCACTAACTAAATTTAGAAATTATTACTTACACTTTTTCGTTAACAACCTCAGCTGTGTTTAAATTAAATTGTGTATTCGCGGAATAAACAGATGAGTTTTTATGAGTATCATCAATCAATCATAATAAAATTAATCTAAGTAAATAGGAATAAGGATTTCAAAGTGATAACGTATAATATAATCAATCATTTAGAATTGCTTGAAGTTTAATCTAATTAGTTAGATATGTTTGGAACAAGTATTTATCATTAAATAAATCTTATTTTTATTTTACTGACTTCTATTTCCTTTTAAATATTTGGGATAAAGTTACATATAGGTACATGAAAAAAATCCAAATTCACTAGGCTTGAGCCACAAATATAACAAACAAAGAAACTTTTGTAAATAAATTAATTTAATTATAGTAAGTATGTATTATCTAAAAATATTGGAACTTACCTTTTGGACAGAATACCGAAGGGAATCTGAGTAATAACATATCCATAGAAGAATGATGAAAGAATATAGCCTTGAAGTGTGGAACTCCAAATAAATTGGCCATCTTGTGTTAACACCTCCTGTAAAACAAAACCAGGTTAGACACATATTTTTATGTTACAAGCAAACAATGATACATATCGTATTTGTATTGGCTTTTGTGTTTTATTCAGTTGTAATTGTAAGATAAGAAACTTTTATTGTATCTCTCATGCAGGAAGATTTGTATTCGTAAGAGAATTTTCCTGGTAATGAAGCATGTAAATATGTAAATAAATTTCTATTTCTATTCATAATAATAAATGCGAAAGTAGGTATATAAGGTAAGGATAAGCGGAAGATACGTTTTTTAGACTACCAGGATAAAAGTCAAAGGTGATAATTTATCCTGCTAATTCAATTTAAATACTCAAAGTGATGACAATGTTGCTCATCAAAAGATATCCTTTCACGTATAAACAGTAACTCAATAGCTCCCCTTAAGAAATATTAATGCTCGGATGATTTTTGACATATCTTTAGACACCTTAATTACTGGTTTACAAGGTCGCTCTAAAAGCAGACCGTTTTTTACATCGTAACAACCCGATAGCTGATGTTAGTTGCTAATTCGGTATAGTGACACCTTCTGAATTGGCACTCTAGTTTCAAGTGTCACTTTACTCGCTCTAAAAAGATTCACGTGTTAGCTACCAATGTAGCATAATTCGGCACATATTAGTAGCAAAATTGTTCATTATAATGACTTTTGATAGAGCCACACTCCTGAATTTACACTGTAGTATCAAGAATAGCTCTACATAGATCCTCTATTACCTTCTTAACCCAACAGTTCTCCTTATTAATATTGATCTCTATTCCTATTTCTCCTTTACCTACCCTCATTAGAATAACCCACCTTAGTAGAATTGCCATCAACAGCCCCGCACTCAGTGTCCATAGCCTCCTTGTCGACAGGCAGCGCGGTGTGGTTCACCATCGCCACGATCGCGACGGACATATTCGTCCTCATGATGTATGCGTTGGCCATTCCGAGGAACAGCATGAACGTCACCCAGTGCCGCGTGCCCAGGCCACCTGGAAGATCGAACTTTATAAATGGACTGGATATTTATTCACTTAGGCGTATTATTTATTTATTTATTTATTTATTAGACACACCAATAATGACTCAATTAATACAATTTACAGAAATACATTAATAATTATTTCATAAACTGAATTGGCCATAAAGCAGGCGTATACAACAATTATAAAAAAATGTCTTAAAATTTTTCAGTTTTAAAAGTCTAAAAATACATAATCAATTTTATCATCCATTGACGAAAAAAATAAATAAATATAAAACATAAAATTCATCACATAATTAAAAATTTATCAAGAATACCTACATAAAATTAATACTACAATGATAACATGATTAAAATTTTGAAATTTTAAACATCCATGAAATAAAAAATATATAAAATTCAATTAAAACATGGCTAAAACACATAAAATACAAATTAATAAAAACACATAAAATAAAATATGTCAAATACATCAAAAATACAACACAGTCACTGAATAAAATTTACTATTTTATTTTTAAAACTATAAAAATATTAACTTAGATGTTTCTAAAGTTGTACGCTTAGGTAATTGCCCGACTCGTTTAGTCGAGTGAACGAGATGTAGGTAAACAATGGAGAATATTAAGCGGGGCGTAAAAATGGTTTTAGCCGTTTTTAAATGCATTATTGTTGGTGTGTGTCCTAAACCTGTACATCTTTTGATACGTCATGGGGTATTAAAAAATTCCATAAGATATGAAAAAGCTCATGTTGCCAGTAATATAGAAGAAATCGAATAATGTCAATTAGTAGGTTAATGTTAAATAATAAATCTAAAAATTATACTTTGAATTAAGTGCGTGTCGCATATTGGCATCGTCATTGTTGATTAAAGATACAAAGTATCATTGTGTTTGGACGGCACTGAAGACTGAAGTGATATCCAAACTGCGACTGATGCATAGCTAAAACACTCAGAAAAAAACTGGACTATACAAATTTACGTTCATAATACCTTAAGAACTTCAATCGAAATAATGAATAGCCTGATAAATTGATAATTATTTGACTCTACATTGTAACGTAGCTTAGATATAATTACTTAGTCAAACAAAAAATAACAGGACTCACGCGATGCGAAAGGCATTTCAATTTGAAAAATAAAACAAGAGAAATGTAAGATTGCATCGGAGTATTCATCATATTATTTCGATTTAATCTTCAATCACTCGAATACAAAACGTAAAAAGATAAGGTTTTGGTATTTCTCTCCATTATACTACAAGCTACATGGCTTTATTTTTCTTTGAATTATTTAAAGCAATAATTTTTTCAAATAAAAAAAATAAGCACTGAAAAATAGATAAGCGAATATTTTTCAATCTTTATAATATTTTGTTGTGAAATTTTATAAAATATTTATTGAGTTTCCTTTTCATGGGCATTGAGATTTTAACTACTGACCTTTATTGAAAATTTTCAAAGAGATTTTATTTTTTATTTGTTTATTCTCTCCGACATTAATTCAAGTTAATCCGCATACGACTTAATTATGCCATATCAGCATGATTATAATAAAGGATTAATTGATTCATAATTAATTATGACAATAATATTAATAGATAAGATATGATTTATGAATAATTTTGCTTTATATAGAAATTACATTAGCAGATGTTGTTGTGTTCGATAAAAAAACATACAATTAATACTCATCAGATTTAGATAAGTTTTTATACATCGATAGATGGAACCGCGGCGAAGAACATTGGCTACTTTTTTGTTACGTTAAAATCTTATTATGTTTCTTATGTATGTCAATACATACATATAAGTAACAATTTACTTATTATATTATTAGATACTAGCGGTCTGCCCCGACTTCGCCCGTGGTACATATTTCGCAATAAAAAGTAGCCTATGTCCTTTCTCGGGTATCAAAATATCTCCATACCAAATTTCATGCAAATTGGTTCAGTAGTTTAGGCGTGATTGAGTAACAGACAGACAGACAGAGTTAGTTTCGCATTTATAATATTAGTATGGATTGGATTTTTTTAAGGTATTACACCACTTTTCTAACTGACTTTTAAACAGCCGTTTAAGAAGTTGCTACAAATATTGAATCACAGTCTTAAAGTAGCTGTCAAATCAATTCATGTAATATAGTTCAAATGAACTAAAAATAAATACACTATTAATTTTAAGTGCACATTTATTGATTTTCGCATGTTTATCAACATCGGATAATGAAAATTGAACATGGTATTGCAGACTGAATTTCGATGCCAATACATTCTAGCAAGCCAAAACGTCAATTATGAATGCACGTGTTTCCGAAAACATATATAACCGTATTATAAAATAATTAGCCTAGAATAACCGAAGATATCTTAGCGGAGACTGTACGTCAATGAATTGACGCATTTAATTTTTTAACGGAAATTCTATACATTTTTATCAAACGAGATTATTTTGAAGCCAAAACCTGGTATAATATGTTTGAAGTCTTTTAGAACTTATTGAATTTGGTCTTCAATGCATTCGTATAAAAAAATCTAAAACCAGGAAACAGGTGGGTTAAGGTCCTATGAGATGAATTAAAATACTATATTTTTTTTTTAATTTACAATATTCTAAGCGCAGACCGTGAATTTGCCGGCTTGATTCTCAAATACAGCCTATATTATGTTCCATTACCATAATAACATGGTTAAGTCTATATGGAAAAGACGTTTTTTTTTTCTTAACCTTAAAAAATTTTCGCCAAACTGTAAAACAGTTTGTTGGCGATGCGCTCCTATGTATTTATATAGATTACCCTATCATATCATATCATCTTAGTACATATTTATTTTCCCCTACAGTCATACGGTTAATAATAGGTGCATGCAAAGGTAGTTCAACATGATAGAGCAAGAGATATATTTTCAAACAAACGATCGGATTTATTATATTGTTAGGAAGTCAAGTAGTTTGTACCTATGTACATGTATTCTATAATAGAGATGTATAACGCCATTGAACATCGGACAGTATAAATCGTGACGTTCACGTTACTGTTTCACCGTGGAAATCAGTTCTCAATGAAATTTATAAAATCAGCGCTATCGTCATCAAATTACATAACAATAGATACAAAAAACTATCAATGGGTAGAATATATTTTCCTGTTGAGAGAGATATAACATAATAATATACATTATACATGTTAGTTTTCTGAATAGTGGAAATTATACATTTTCTTTTCAATGTGCAATAGTCAAAATAAAAAAAAAACTTCAATCTAACGCTTCTAAATACACATGAATCATCATCAAGTCACAAAAAGATAAGAAAAAAATAAAAAGTACACACGAATAGTAGTAGTAGGTAATGAAATAATACGGCGTATTGCACAATTGTCATCTCTTATATACTCATCAAATAGTAAATTACCATATCAACCGTATGTGTACATAAAGCTAAAAGAATCATCTCAATTTCTGACAGTACAATGATACAAGGCGTGACGCGCACGCACCGCAGGACCGGAATAGATCACGCCTTGTGACGTCAATGATTATATATTTATTATTTCATATACAATTTTGCGGTGACCAAAACCCGCATTTTGAGTACTTGTGTAAGTGGTACTTAGGAATGGCTAAGCCATTCTCACATTTTATTTGAATTTTTTTCATAGCATGAAGTATAGAGATGGTAGAGAAAGAAAAATGTGGGAACACTGACCGTGATGGACACGGGAAGAAGGTCAAATTCAGCTAGTTAAAAATACATCTTTACAGATTTAAATATACTATTTAACCGACTCTAAAAGCTAAAATCGTATCGAAGCGTCATTTTCATTGGGTTACCTTCAAAACCTTCTTTTTAAACGATCGGGATTGATATACTTTTAGTTTGTTACTTAATGTTATTCTTATGTGTAAATATTAAAATTTTATTCAACTTAAGTTACTCGAAAACAAAGGGCATTTATTGTAATATAAACCTAACATCAACCGTTGAAAATTATCATTGTCAATTCAGATAAAGAATAAGTTTTTGTTCAAATTCTTTTGTTTCTTTACCTCATTTTCCACAGACATTTTCATTTAAAATATGCGCATACAGCAAATAATCAAGCCAAGTTAAAATCTAATTACGTCCACAGTTTTAACGCTTCCGTTGAATGACTTGGCTTCGTCAACCCTTTTAGGGTTCCGCAATTCAATGGAAATCCACAATCAATATTTATAATATGGTCATATTTGGAATACTGAATGTCAAATGTGATATACGAGCACTGTGAAAGGGTAACTGGTTATGGGAAAGTGTTAAATTCGTTATGTATCAAGGGTTAGATTAATTAAGCGATAAGATTTTACTATTTGACTACTGTTACGAAAAACTATCAAACAATTTAAAAAATATTGATAACTATTTACTAAGATTCAATTTAAACGTAGATAACCTACGACAATACCTTTACAATATGATGTAACGAATAATCAACTGATTAGTTGGTCTTGAACTTTTGACATCTTTATGTGATTACAATAAATACTACTGATAGTTTCATTGAGATACCATGACGACACAGTTACAGTTAATATTCATGTCATTGTAAGTTAAAATATGTTTATGTTAATAGACGATTAAATTTTAAACCCTAGTTTAGTTTATTGGTTGTAACTGGCCTTAAATTTTACATTCTTGTATTGATACAGGTATTTTTCTACTATATTACTTTTCGGACTTTTCCACAATTTTAGCATTGTTATGATAATTGATTTGTAAGTAGATACTTTTGTATACATGCGATAAAACTTTTTTTGCAAATAAATAACGTCTTATAATTTTTCCACTTCCTCTTATATTTTTTCACGATATCACCTATAATAAAATATATCAAGAACCGATAAGAAACAACTGTTTCTCTCATTCCTTACATTCAAGATGGCCTGTAATTGGCAAATAACCCACTGCCAAGGCCAGCTTATCTAGGAAATTTACTCGAGCACTAAATGAGACATGGTCGCCATTAATTAATGTTTAACATTTATACGAAAATAGAAATGTTACATTAATTTTATTATTATAGAAGGTTAAATTAAACCTGAACGTATTTTGGTATTTTGAATTTTCTTATGATAATATTTTATAAATATTTTTATAAAATTAGTTACAAAATTTTACTTAACTTTATAATCTTTGTTAAAAATATTTATTAATAGCCAAATTAGTGGTAGTTTTAGTTAAATCGGCATAAATAAATCGAGTTAGAAATCCGTTAAAAAGTTCAACTCACACTTCATTTCTCAACTTCATCTTCAGTTAACAAAAACTTACAAAAAATACATATAACTACATATATCGAAATGTTGACTTTTTGAATTAGTATAAAAATATGTACAAGCTACAAATTTGAACAAAAAATATAAAGCTAATTTCAAAAACTGGTATTTTATATTCATATTAGAAGTTTCCGCTCATCACATTGTACATTGTTTCATTCACAAAATAACCTCAAATGTTGAGAGTTGAGACCACGTGTTACTATTTCATCATTAAAAGGCATTATGTAATTGATAAACGATTATAAACCATAGCTCATTGTATTACGATTCAACATTTAGTTCTAAGCAACAGATGAGATATAAATAGATATAATCTAAATACAATCACGTCTAGCCTCTGTCTGTACTGTTGTAAATTATGTGATAAATATATAGGACATAATATATTGATAGGGCTTCTTCGCACTGACGGTCAACATTATTTATTTTTTACTAGGTTTCCGCCCGCGGCTTCGCCCGCGCAGTCAAAGAAAAATCCGCATAGTTCCCGTTCCCGTGGGATTTCCAGGATTGCGTCATTTTCCCGGGATAAAAAGTAGCCTATGTCCTTTCTCGGGTATCAAAATATCTCCATACCAAATTTCATGAAAATTGGTTCAGTAGTTTAGGCGTGATTGAGTAACAGACAGACAGACAGACAGAGTTACTTTCGCATTTATAATATTAGTATGGATTTGCAAATTAAAATTACATTTTTCATCTCGTTCCAAATTTAAAACTTAAAATGTAACGTTTGATTAATGTTCCGACTGTTCATTTTTACTTAATAAAAAAAAATACTAAGTATCATAAAACTGGTTTTACATAATTTGAAGTACCATTTAAGATTAATTAATCTTCATTATAAAAGCCAAAATCACTAAATTAAGTGTTAACAGGGTATTTCTAAATTGGCGGATATTTTAACATGATAAAAAACGTTACTGTGGTAAAATATCCTGTTTCCTTATTTCTTTATTCTTTCTAGGTACTAACTTTGTTTTCCTTATTAAAATTATTTTTCTGTTGTAATAAAAAGTTTGTGATTAATGTGTTTATTAATTAATTAAAAATTATCATAAAAATCTGAAAGGAAGGGTAGAGCCATTAAGTCGCTTGTAAGTTTTGTTATAATAATTTATTTTCATAAATGAAAATCATCGAAGAAACAGATGTGTGCTGCATTTAAAGACAGCAACAGCAATAATAAAATAATTGAAATCAATAAATACCCTACGTGGTCGTCAAATAACTATAATACATAATAAATTTTGATTGATTGTTATGTAGAAGCGAAATGATATAAAGTATACAGATTTATTTATAGTCAATGTCTTATAATAATTATTCATTGTTAAGTTTCATTCAATGTATTAGTGCGTGAATACATTACACATTCAACAACCTTATCATTACAATTTTAGGGATCTTTAAAATGCAAATTTATGTCGTAAAAAGGCATTACAAGTCATATATATCGACTATTGAATAAAGCTCGATCCTTTTTATTTATATCACGCAACACGCTGCTAATCTTATATATAAAATTCTCGTGTCACAATGTTAGTCTGCATACTCCTCCGAAACGGGTGGACCGATTCTCATGAAATTTTCTGTGCATATCGGGTAAGTCTGAGAATCGGCCAACATCTATTTTTCATATGTACCACGGGCGAAGCCGGGGCGGGCCGCTAGTAAATTAATAATATATTCTATCTTCTCTACCTCTATCTCTTAAAAAAATATACTAGGTATATTTAACACGACGGAGATTTTTCAAGTTTTTTATTTCACTACACAACAAGCCTTTCGGCTTTCCAGTAAAAACCATCAAATCACTAGCCTTTCACGTGGTTTATAATAAATTCTAGTTTCGAGAAACACCGTCACACGCTGTGACCGAATACAATGGATCTTTGATCTGATGACCTTGACTCTTGGTTATCACTTCCTGTTACTCTTAATGTGGTTAATTTATACCTGATTGGAGCTTGCATATAATTGCGAAAGCCGAAAGGTGATTAGAGTTACTGGCTATGAGATCAAATTATATTTAGTATCGTTCCCTTATTTTTAACCGACTTCAAAAAAGGGGAGGTTCTCAATTCAGACGGTATATTTTTGTAAGTAAAAATTATACCTGGCATGGAATATAACTCTATCTCTCTTTATAAGGATAGTCATCATGTAGATCTCTTTAAAAATACATATAGAGTTATATTTAGCGCTTTTATTTTCAAGAATAGATACTATAATTGATTCTCAAACTACAATTATGAATTAATCAAGTTTTCAAACATTACCACAGAATATATATAATAGTATACCAATATAAATTAAAGTATAAATACAGATAAAATGTCGGAAGATGTTTCATCTTTACAAGATTTTATCGTTTATTAGATAAGTGTGTACTGTGTATTTTATGAGTCAACGTTCTTCAATAATACGTGTAAACGAGATTACTTGGCTGACTTAATCATTGGTTTAATTGCGAAATATTGTTAAAAAAATACTTTTTTTTCCTACCATATATAATTACATGACAGCTTACAATATGTTACGAAAGCAATTTAATAAAATTATTTTACTTGACCCCTCAGCTCCGCCAACAATAATTTTAGTTTCTATCAAAATTAGGTAGGTGAGTAAAATAAATTTTAGGAAGGTTATCTTTTGCCTGCAAAAGAACCGCGTCATAAATAAAATATGTATGAGAAAACTTAAGGCAACGACTATTATGCGATGTAGAGCCTTTATTGAGGAAAATATGTGAAATACATATTATAAATATGCGAATGCATACTATAATTTTAGTAGACGGTAGATTTTTATGCCTGATAGAATAGACATAGAGAGATGTTAAAAAAAAACAAATAAAACGATAAAAAGTTTTCCTGTTTCATTTGCTTAAAATTCATAACTCAATGTAACGTGAAAAACACTCTAAACGACGCATTGAATAGAAAACACTAAGCTGATATAGGTATGAATACCAAATACCAAAACCGATTGAAAAACAAGATTACGATCAGTTCTTGGAGTTTTTGAGCTTGCCAGATTCTCAGAATGAAAAAATACATTTATTCAATGTAGGTACCTAATCAATTTGTGTTGTATCCCGCAGAGATCATGAAATGAATGTTATTTTATGAATATTATAGCTTTTATATTAAAAAGAAAAATTTAATTAGAATTTCATACACTAATTAAAAGTAGAGACTATTTTTTTAACGCATTTTTTTTCTTTGTAACTTTTTATAAAGCGAAATATATTTTTATTTTTTACATTTTTTCCTGCAGTGTGAAGTAATCCTAATCTATGTTAATTTTGATTTTTAATCTATATCTATATAAATCTACTTTTGATATAATCTACAAATCAGCGCATCCAAGCCGAATAGTTTCATTAATACCGGAAAAAGTATTACGCGATAAGATATTATTATATTGCTGATAATCCGATAGCTTGCATTTAGAATTAGGCGAAAAAATCTATATTAAAAAAGCCGGTGTTTTCGGAAAAATATTAATAACAAGAAAATAAAATGAACGGTTGCCGATTATATGTATATTTTCCTGGTAAATTAATTACCTATGTTGAATTTAATATCATCTTTTGATCTTTGTTCCTTTTCCTTGAATATTCCAAGTTAAACTTAGAAGTGCGTACATAATGATTAGGTACACGCTATAATATATTATTTTTTAATTATCTAAGTTTTACAAAACATATATAAAATATTATTTTGTACTTAACTCTACATAATATGTAGGTATTAGAGATTCTATAGACTCTACATTCGGTACCTATTCAAACTTCAGTCACATATTGCATCGTTTAAAAGTATAGCCTGTGGTATGTAGTATACTGTATACCATAGCATAAAATATTTTAATAGGAAAAAAATATAACCTAAATCTACTAACACACTTTAAATTAATTGTAATTTAATTAACTACCTGATATGACCCAGTTAAATCATTATGACTCGTTAACAAAATAAAAATTGACCTACTTTACAGCGAAAAACTACAAACGCAGATAAAATGCTACAAATTTCATAATCCGAGATAAACGCCTACAATACTAACCTAACCTCTTAACCTATTGATAAACATTGAGATATCAAAGGTCGCTTTACCTTTGTAAGTCTTGGGCCTCTGGTCCTCCAAGCCCGGCTGTTCCCATACCAACACGTGGTTACCGCGAGATCTTGATACCATTGTTAAAATTATAATTTAACTTAAAGAAAAAACAACGAAGATCGCGCACGTATTTCCCAAGTCCCAACCTTACGTGACGTTGGAGGGGTTCCCAACGGTTATGAATAAGGGTTTGTACATCGCGAGGGTTGTTTACGGACCGAAAATCTGTAAAATACTGGTGTAAACGGCGCGCGGGTGAAACATGAGTTGTAAACAGAGGGACGCGCGGGCAAGGGGAGCGCACGCGTTCGCGCCGTGAGATGACGTCACCGGCCGACGGCAGTTTTTACTGAAAACCGCCGATAGAACCGCTAGGTGATGGTTGCTTCAGCGAATTCTTTTATGCATTCACTTCACCTAGTAGGTATTTACCCGTCGCGACATTTGAATTGTCAATAGGCGTGGATGCGGCAGTTTTCTGTGACCTCGGACTTTGAGTCATAAATTTAGTGGAGCATGTATAAAATCTTTGAGGATACAGTTTGTAGATGAATTGTTAACATACAGACAGAAGCCTCGTTACTTACTACTACGCACATGTTTAATTGTTATATGTACATATAATGTAACTCTACCTTGCTTCTCTTCTTGCTCTATGAAGTATTAAAAAAATAATTATTATAATATTATATGAATATAATATAATGTAATTTATTCACACAAAAAATGTATAAGATTATAAAAAGTTCAGTTGATTTTGTGTTTTAAATTCTCAAAAAGTTTTGCATCGACAGAGGTCAAATTCCGGCCACATCAAAGATTGTTTATGGTCTATCTAGTAATATGCTATAGTGAAACTGCAGGCGGCGGCTCCGCCCGCGTTTTCAAAGGAAAACCCGCATAGTTCCCGTTCCCGTGGGATTTCCGGGATAAAACCTATCCTATGTGTTAACTGTTAATCCAAGTTACCCTCTATATGTGTACTAAATTTCATTGTAATCGGTTCAGTAGTATTTGCGAATTGCGTGAAAGAGTAACAAACACACACACACACACACACACACACACATCCAAACAAACTTTCGCATTTATAGTATTAAGCATATATTAAGTGAGTAGGATGGATGGTGGCTTGTATTCTACAACTTCATTGTATTTTTTTTCGTTTCTCATTAAAAAAATAAATGCCTTGCCAGCAATTTTGAGAACAGGGAGTCAGGTGATATTCATATAGCACTCCTACCCTATATCTTTATGACTAAGCGTGACCTTGCCCTATAGAATAACCCGTTTCTTATGTAATAATAAATAAATAAATATTACTTAATATACTAAATATTATTAGCTCGTAATTTAAATAATATAATAAGTTAAATTTAGAAACGCGTAAGTATTACAATCCATACTAATATTATAAATGCGAAAGTAACTCTGTCTGTCTGTCTGTTACTCAATCACGCCTTAACTACTGAACCAATTTGCATGAAATTTGGCATAGAGATATTTTGATACCCGAGAAAGGACGGAAGAAATCCTACGGGAAGGGGTTTTTCTTTGAAAACGCGGGCGAAGCCGCGGGCGGAAAGCTAGTTTATAATAAATCTAGAATTGAACCTGCACCCAATTTTGTGTAGATAGATTTTTCACAACTAGACTGTTGACATTTTAATGTTTGGATAGATAGAATAGAATCTTGCAAAATTATCATATCTTAGAAATGGCTCTATCGATTTGACAAAGATTTTTACCAGCAGATAACTCATATTATTTAAAATGCCTTATTTATTTGTTCTGTACATGAATAGATTTCTTATTCAATTCGAATAATTATAACGTACTTTATACAAAGTAGATAATAGATATATTAAAAAGAATAGGTACATGAAAGTCGTGAAATACTTTAAAGATATTCTATGTCAAATATTTTTGTACGCATCGTTAACATAACGACTATAGTTATTGAAAGAAAAATATCTCAAAGTAAATGTATCTGTCATTGCTATACAAATCTAATGTCGTTTCTACAAAAGAACCTTTGATTATTATTATCATCATTATCTTATGTAAAATTTAAGTGACTTTATCATGTTTAGGATTAGCATTTTCCTTCTCAATATTAACAGAATCTTCGCTGTTCTATAGACGAATTATCTTTATCCAGTTGTTAATATAATATTCGACAAATCGAGAACACTGAAAATATGACTCTATGTACATCTAGCTAACGTTTATATTATAACAGCACATCGTAATGATGTGTGTCTACGTCTTTACAATCTCTACTCTACTCTACATCATAACTTCTACAAAACATAGAGTCATGGGCAATGGGAATACTTTACAATGTATTATAATAAATAATAAATAATCAAAGCTCAAAAATATAATATGTACCTTCATATTATTATAGTCATAGATAGAGTCAGATCACAGAAATGGCAAATTTTTGAACTCTATATTTCTTTATAATATCTACTGTACTGACTGTACTGTGTCTGTTAATCCTTCACTATATTTCATCCCTATCCCTTCTAATATTATAAATGCGAAAGTAACTCTATCTGTCTGTCTGTCTGTTACGCTTTCCCGTTTAAACCTCACAACCGATTTTCATGAAATTTGGCACAGACAATCTTTAGACCCTGAGAAAGAACATAGGCTACCTTTTATCAAAACACCACGCGGGCGAAGCTGCGGGCGGAAGCTAGTAAGTAATATAATATTACACCAAAGTCATATGATAAAGTGATTTAGTACCAGTGATAGAATATTTAAAACAAAAAATAGCTCTATGATCCAGGTAAATACTAAATAAAAAGCAAGTGGAGCCGTAGCGTCTTTCCAAACTATACAAGGCCAGTACGCAACGGTGTGAAACTAATCACGTATAGTTTGGAAATAACTTTTTTAAAAAGTTCTTCCAATCTATACAACAGCAGTACGCAAATACTCGCGTATACTTTGTAGTGAAGTAAGTAAGAATAGCGCTCCAAAATATACAGCGCCAGTACGCATGCGGACTAATCGTGTATGTTTCGGAGTAAGCGCGGCGTCTTTCCATTGCTCGCATTTATATTATTGTATTGCTGTTTTGAAATCTATTATTAAAATGCATGTGTATTGTGTATATAATGTTGCGTACTGATCGTATATTTTTTGTATCGAGGATGCTTGTGTCTTCGTTCCCGACTATACTGCACGACTTACAATTGACAATAGTGCTTCAAGAATCTAATAAGTCCAGAAGAAGACGGTTGCGAGGCGACGGAGCCAAGCTTCGCGGGGCTCCTATTTTTTTGTCGTTAAAAAAAAAACACGAACCTAACCTAACCCATTGGTAACCCTTATATTTTTATTCCATATTTTACTGAATCAATCAAGAAAAATAAAAGTAGATAGATATAGCTGTACAAGTCTTTGATTGCCTATATATGTATTTATTATTTCGCTCAAACGTAAGTGGTGTAGTAGCTATATTTAGTTATACAGTAGAACTCCAATTATCCGAATTAATGGGGACCGGGACCCATTCGGATAATCAAATATTCGGATAATCGGATTTTTTTTTTAAATTTGCAATTGAAGAGAATAAAAGCTACGTTTTGATATTGCACTATATTTTTATTGATTTAAATGAAAGAAACATTAAATTTTCACATGTTTTAAATATATAAAAATAAAATGTACCTACTTATGTACAAGTTTAGAAATAAAAATCATTGTTTTTTAAACATCTCAAGTTAGTGTAAGCACAACAAGTCAAGTCAATACTTGCCGCGCAAACACTGGCTTCGCGGGGGGAAGAATAATAGCGCACTTTGATTTTTTTTGGACAATTTTTTGTGATTCGGATAATCGGCGATTCGGATAGTCGGAGTTCGGATAATTGGAGTTCTACTGTACATATTTTGCGTACTGATCGTGTATAGTTTGGAACGAAGAAGCAAGCATCCGCGTTACAAAGTATACACGATCAGTACGCAAAATTCGTGTATATATTGTTATAACAAACTTAAAAACAGCATTACAAAGTATACACGAGCAGTTTCCTATGGTTGCGTTCTGGCTATGTATAGTTTGGAAATACGCGGAGCCGTAGGATGAAGTTATTGAGAACAGATAAATGTAAAACTGACAAGATTTTTCATGATTATGTCGGAAAAATCCAATTAAGATAATATTGTCTAGTAAGAATCGGTTTCAACCACAGGTTTCAACTTATAGTGTGATAAGCTTTCTATTGTTATCATCTATCAAAGAACTGTTCTAGGGTAAATTGTATTTTATTCATCTTTAAAAAATAAAAATAAAATATGAAGATTTTTAAATACATTTGCAAACACTATTATTAAAATATTTATTATCTGCATTATAGATTGTCACAGACTATTAAAAGTTACATCATCATTTTAGCTACTGTATGATTACTAAATGTTAAAAAACCTATCACGTATGTAACACTTATTTAAATAACAGAAAAATTAGGATAGCATTAAAGTTTGAACAAACATAAGTGTCCTTTTGCGCAAATGACTAAGCCGTTTTACAAACACTCGTTATCAATATTGCATTATCTGTTATCTGTTAAGATCGCTTCGTTTTTTGTATAACCTCTGTGATAACCGCTATACACTATATTTATTTATTTATTTATTTATTCAAATTAAATACACACAACAGGCTACGATCTTGCCGGGTCCATAGGCGCCACATCAATTTTACGAGCAGATCGCAACCCAACAAAATGTGTACAATTACAATACTACAATGGGATACAGCTTAAAGTTATCTAAAGCGTATTACAATAAATTCATATTTAAAAATTCGATAATTCAATATAACATATAAAAGAAAGACAATAAAAATAATGGTTACATTACACAATACATTAACAACAAAACTAGGACATCATTTCAAGATTCGACAGACATGTTCTTTGAATATGTTTATTCGATGATCAAATATATCAAAATCGGGGAATCTTATGGATAAATCATTGTACAAACGGCAGAAACGAGATATGGGGTTATAAAAGGAGGTATTATTCCTGGTTAAAGGTAAAGAGAAAGTTTTGTAAGTCCGGAAGCGAAATGAAGCATTAAAATTAACAGTTGACAGTAGTGACGGAGAGTGAATAGATGAGTGAACGATTTTATGGAGTGTTATGAGTTCTAGCCTCTGTCGACGCTTTTCCAACGAGACAAGATTAAATTTCTCAAGAAGACTTTCGTAGCTAGATCCACTTCGACCGATGTGGTAACGAAGAGAAACCAGCCTTAAGCAACGCTTCTGAAGTCGTTCAATGCGTTTGATGTGAATTGTATAGTGCGGTGACCATATGACACAGTTAAATTCTAGGATTGAACGAATCAGGGTTTCAAATAAATGTAAAAGACTAGATGGTGTTTTAAAACCCTTCGTGATCCTTGAGATAAACCCAAGGAGACGAGAGCTTCTATTGATAATATCATCGAAATGACTTCTAAAAGACAATTTATCGTCAAAGTAAACACCGAGATCTTTAATGACGGAAACACGAGGAAGAACCTGACTGTTAAAACTGTAATTAAAATTTAATTTGTTAAACTTTCGCGTAAAGCTTATAACAGCACATTTATTAACGTTCAGGGTCATTTGGTTAAGTTCACACCATTTCGCTATAGAATCTAGGTCATTTTGTAGTATATAAGCATCTTGAATATTGGCCACAGTGGAGAATACCTTTAAGTCGTCAGCTTACATAAGAGATGGGCATTTTAAGTTGTCGATGAGGTCATTGATAAATACGATAAAGAGTAAGGGTCCGAGATGGGACCCTTGCGGGACGCCAGAAGGTATTAGAACAGGTGAGGATAATGAACCATTAAGAGCAACAAGCTGACTACGGTTGGACAGGTAGGAAGTAATCCATCGGAGTAAATTACCATGTATTCCCCAAGCACTTAGTTTATTACAAAGTATAATGTGGTTTACTCTATCGAAAGCCTTGGAAAAATCGGTATAGATGGCGTCCACTTGTTGTCTTTTTTCAAAAGCAGAGCATAAATATGAGTGGTAAGTCAGGAGATTTGTAGTTGTCGAGCGTTGTCTTATAAATCCGTGTTGATTCGGAGAAATCAAGGGAAGGAGATGAAAATACAGTGTATCGTAGACTACTGCTTCAAATAATTTAGCCAGGCAAGATAGTATGCTAATCGGTCGGTAATTCTCACAGCTCGATTTGTCACCAGACTTCAAAATGGGTATTATGTGAGCCGTTTTCCATACCCTAGGAAATGTACCAGTCTTCAGGGATTGATTAAACATGATCGTTAATGGAATCGCCAATTCCTTGCAACAATTTTTTATAAAGAGGGGTGGTATTCCATCTGGTCCTGCTCCCTTACGCACATCAAGTTTTCGAATTGTTGTAATAATCTTCTGCTTACTGACTGCGATGTTGTTGAGTACAGAGTTGCTTAAAGATGCAGAGAATGTATTATCGGTAAATGATGAAGTGGAGGATTGCGCGCCTTGATAAACAGAATTAAAGTAATTAGAAAACAACTCACATATCCCCCTACTATCAGAACATGCTAGATCACCATACTTCATCGTCTTAGGAATTGAGGATTTGGAAGATTTCTTATCATTAACGTACCGCCAAAAACATTTAATATTATCCTGCAAGGCACTTTCAGTTGAGGAGATAAAGTTATTATAAGATTTAGAAATAAGCAATTTACTGCGACGACGTAATAGAGAGTATGTATCGTAATCGCGTGGATTTTTAAACTTTTTAAATTTTTTGTGAAACTTTAATTTTTCACGAACACATCGTTTCAATGCAGGCGTAAACCATAAGGGAAATTCATCGGTTCTTTTGGATGTTAAAGGGCATGTATCGTGAATGATTTTATTTATTATGCCGTAAAATATATCGACGTTGACGTCAATATCGTTGGAACAAAGCACGTTGTTCCATTCAATTTGAGAAACTTCATACCGAGCACGCGAGAAATTACACTTATTAAAATTGGGACGCTTAGGTTGTTTGAAGCGGGGTGATGGGCAGTGATTAACTGTATAATTTACAGTAACTGACAATGCGGGATGGTGGCGGTCAACTCGGCTTATGGGGTCTGCATCATTTACTGAAACACTAATTATTGTTGATAAGACTAAGTCAAGATAACGATTATTAATGTTCTTAATATGATTAAATTGGTAAAAATTGCAAAGATTAATAGATTCTAAGAGAAGGTTAGCTTTTTGATCCCGTGGATTAGAAGGTAATAGTGAGAAATTATCGGAGCTTTTCAGCCAATCAATATTAGTAGTGTTAAAGTCACCAAGGCATATAAATTCGTCAGTATTATCAGATTGAAGAACTATATTATGAATAGATTGATAAAAACTTTTGATATAGGGTAAAGTTAAATCTGGTGGTAAGTAACATAAACATAAATGTATACGCCTATTATTTGATTGGGATGGGATAATCGTCACCCAAAGATCTTCAATCACACTTTCCCATTGATACTTACGAACTACATTAAGCCTTTTATTTATAGCAATTAAAATTCCTCCACCCTCTTTCTTTGTAATATTCGTTGTGTATCTATCTCTTCGATAAATGATATAGCGATCATCGAACAATTCGTTGTCATTTATAGAGTCGTTTAAATTTGTTTCGGTTAAACAGATGATGTCGTAGTCGTTACTTAAGATATTAAGATAAATGTCCTTAGTTTTAGATCTTATCCTATTTACATTTTGATAAAATACGTCCATAAAATAGAAAAAATAAAATGACAACATGTACATAAGTCCGTGTGAGTTAGATTAAAACTAAAGTGCACTGAGAGTGTCAATGTTTTTTATTAAAATAGCGTTAGATGACTCATTTCGACGTACGTAAATCTTTCCAAAGCGAACCCAAACAAATTTAAAAGATTTTATTTTCGCTGTCCGTCTAGTTTCGTAGTAAAGGTATTTCATTTCAGGTGATAAATGCTCTGCAACATAAATTTTGGCAGGTGAACCTTCTATACCCAGGTGGGATGAGTTTATGTGGTCATTAGGGTGATTTTTGTTGTGACGGTGAATAGCAGAAATGATTTCATCTCGCTGACGCGAAGATCCAAGCGTAACTAGAATATTACGAGGTCGTGGAGAAGATTGCGTCCTAGTAACACGACGGCAGGCGCGAATTGATGGGTCATCGCATTGTATTTTGCACACCTCACAGAGTTTTTTGAATAGGGCAACAGTGTTCTCGTCTTTTCGCTCGGGTACAGAGTGAATCTCAAGATTACAAGATCTGGAAATGTTATCTATGGTCTCTATTTTCGAGTTTAATTTTATGACGGATTCCCGTAAACGCGCGTTCTCAGTCTGGACCTCTTTTAAAGTTTTAGAGACAGACGTCAGTTTAGACTTTAATTCTCTTTGCTCGTCAGCCAGGAAATCGGTTGTTTGTGTGAATTCTGATCGAAGTTTATCTAAGGCTGTGTTTATTTCTGACTTTATGGCGATTAATACTTTTTCAGAAATTGTCTCGACTATATTCTGCAGTTTTATATCGAGCAGTTGACCGAATTCACTGTATGGAATAGAATGCGGGTCAAGATGTTGAGGTTTGGCTAATGTTTCATCGTCGCAGGACATTACTGAAATGTCATGGGTTGAATCCCGGACGCGGCGTACTGGTGTATTATCGTTTCGGCGAGGGCGCGCTGCGATATTCTCGCAACCAGGGCATTTCCAATACTTTTTAAGTTCCGAAACCTTTTCACGATAATACACAGAAGAAATATTCACGCATTGATAATGATATGTACCCTTACAAGCCACGCATATAATAAGTTCATGGCGGTCAATTAGTTGTGGACATGCTAAACACTGCATTATAAATTGTATTTAGTAATTAGCATGGACTCATTAAAACAAAATAGCAAAGTTCTGTTTAGTTTCACAGACCGTAAGCATTCAAACAGTGAGACGGCGTCGAAAAGGTCTTAAGCGCCATGCATATCGCGGCGCTTACGCGTTTTTTCGTGAAGCTGCTTTGTCGATGATCGAACGGTAGATTTATATTCAAGTAGGAATATTTTTTCACGGATTGTACCTTTATTGTTTATTGGGGATCACTTATGGTGCACTTTTAACGTCAATAAGCACTACACACATTAACTCACTAATTTTTAAGAGAAAATAACACTTTTAACTATTTTTAACGACATAAAATACTTGAGTAATCACAATAACTTGTTAACTGTACGGTACGGCAATGATATTGTATAGTCTACTCAGTGTTAGCAACCTGAAGTGAGCTGATTATCGTACCAGGGGCGTAAAATTATCGTACATTAGGCGTTTTTGGTTCGAAATTATCGTACTTTTTAGAATAAAGTCAATTATAAATAAATAAATAATATAAATTGTAATATTGATAAGTATGCAAGTTCTCTATAGTTAATCTTTGTTTAACTACCGCTGTCAAATCAACGGGACACTGAAACCCAAACGTTTTACGTGCCTGAACCGATTCCATTTCCACTTTATGTTCAATAAACGCGCCAAGTTTAAAATTCAATCTGACAAAATTTCACTGTTCCCATGAAAGTTCGATATGAAACACGTCAAAATTTCATATTTGTATGGGTGAATTAATATAAATTCTCGAATTTTGCCTGATAGAAATTATCGTAAAATCAGCGTACGATAATAACATGCTATCGTACATCGTACGTAGGCACCAAATTATCGTGTTTGTACGATAATTATCGTACGGTTGGGAACGCTGAGTCTACTTAATGTTCTGAGTTCTGACGGATAAACCATTACGAAGGGAATTATGTGCGTAATTTTCGCTAATCTATACTCTTGAAATATAAAGAGTATAGATTAGCGAAAATTGACTAGATTTTTCGCGTTTTTGTTTGTGTTTGAACGCGCTAATCTCAGGAACTACTGGTCCGATTTGAAAAATTTCTTTCGGTGTTAGATAGCCCATTTATCGAGGAAGGCTTAGGCTATGTATCATTACGCTAAGACCAACACGAGCGAAGCCACGGCGGGTAAAAACGCGAAGCGCAGCTAGTAATAATATGCCGAGCATAATAAATACGAATATTAAATAATTTAGGAAATGCAATAATGCACAGACAATATTGTGTAAATAGAAAATACTTTTGTTTCCGGACATTTTTTATTTTGGCAATGGTAGTCGTTTCAGAGTCAGATTAGAAGCCAACATGATCACCAAAGTTTCTAAGAAATGTTTCAAGAAAAGAAAAGATCAAACACTAAAAATATTCGAATGTATAACCATAATTCGAAAGACAGCAAAACTTAGCTGCAAAAAGATAACAGTAACAATTTAAAAATATAATTATTTTTGTCATAAATTTTACTGTACCTACCCAGTACCCGTCCATAGATTTTATTCGACATGAGAACAGCTATAACTAATGATCGCAATAGCAATTAATATAAAAAAAAATATATTTATTTAGAGGCAAATTTGCTTGGGTATATTCTACCTATTTATTTGTATAAAAATATGATATCTTTATTTATATACCTACATGTTTAGTGATTGGATAAGTTTTTTCGCTTCACTCAAACAATTCCTAATAATAAATTATTATTATTATTTATTTGTTCTGTACATGAATGGATTTCTTATTCACTTCGAATAATCATAACGTACTTTATACAAAGTAGATATAGTACATTAAAAAGAATACGTGAAAGTCGTGAAATACTTTAAAGATATTCTAGTTCAAATATTTTTGTACGCATCGTTAACATAACGAGTAACGCCTATGAAAGAAAAAAAAATTTCAATTCACAATAGTTATGTTGAAGTTAAAATAATTTATTAAACCATCAATGTTTCACATCAAACATCAAACATGGTACTACATCATCGAGTTAGAAAAATTTCTAAAATATGAGTTCATTGAACTTTCAAGTTTTTGCGCGCTCTTTTGGCAAACTGTAATTTCATTATGTACCATCTAATGCCAATAATAACTAACTACATTGATATGAATCATTTTGAATCAATATACCTTTCAACAGTCAATGTACCCGCCTACTTGATTATAATTTTTAGTAATTGAATAATTTTATGTGTTCAAGTTGATAAACATTATTATATAGGTAGGCAAAGGTATGTTTAGTTGGCACTTTATTTACATAATATTTTAGAGTTGTAATATTTGCCTTTCAACTAACTACCTTTTTAAAAATAAAAGAATTATACTTACGAATCTTAAAAATTAAGTTATGAATAATTTATAATAAAAACATAGGAATATAAATTTATAAAGCATTTGAATGTCATAAAACCAAAAATATCAATAAAACATAGGAATATGCAGGCGCTGCACTTTAATTTAAAATCCATACTAATATTATAAATGCGAAAGTAACTCTGTCTGTCTGTCTGTCTGTTACTCAATCACGCCTTAACTACTGAACCAATTTGCATGAAATTTGGTATAGAGATATTTTGATACCCGAGAAAGGACATAGGATAGGTTTTATCCCGGAAATCCTACGGGAACAGATTTTTCTTTGAAAACGCGGGCGAAGCCGCGGGCGGAAAGCTAGTTAAAAATAAGTTATGAAATATATTCACTAGCGACATCTATGTAAAAAATAAGTAACGTATTTTATAATTCAGCGCCATCTATTGGAATAGACGTGAACGTTTGTAACTTAAACGGAAGAAAAATAGTTCGTTATAATGAAACAAGATGTCGCTCAACTGAAATATTAGTAATTTTATTTTTTTAGTTTTTATTAAAAACAAATATCAATGTATCTTTCATAAGTTTTTCTGAATAAAACAAAAATTTATGTGTATGTTAAATTTATTTTTAATTAATAATATACTATATTATTAATATAGAACGCACTGGCAGCCCGAAGATCGAGATTAATTTTTTTTTTCTATCCATTCCAAATTCAAAATCAGTGCTACGAAAATATTCCCTGATTCAAATCCAATGAAGTTAACAGTGTTATCCTGATCATAGTTAAAGATTTTTAATTTTTATTTATTTTGTATTATTGACATTGTTTAAACAAATATCGTGCTACCTACTAAGTAGTCAGCTATCGACCTATGTACCTACCGCTAATTACATTGGACACTGTGCAGGTATGAAACATTTATATACCTACTTACAACTTGATAACTACCATAACATTATAATATCTGCCTACCATAATAAACCTATCTACTACCTACTAAGAAAAATCGATAAATATTCATCTTTCTGTGTAAGATACTAGTTTACAGTAACGTTAACTACACAACCGTCACGAACTTAATTGTTTTTCTAGATAATTATGTTCATACCGAATACACTACAATTTGCGAAATTACTAGTTACCGCGCAATGGAATAAAACCATCACATAATATTATAATAAGTTCCGTTATAACGAAAACACACACATACATTATGTAGTAAGTAGTAAGTACGCTTTAAAGTATCAAAAAAATTTCACCTACCTAGATGCGCCACGTGGTTTCGCCCGGGAAAAGTCAAGAATTTATATAGCTCATGTGTTATTCTGATGAAAACCTTAGAGTATGTATTAGCTTGTTATTACATACTCGTGTATACCTTATATAACGGAAGAGTTATATCAACAAAATCTGAAGGTTTTTACGTCCATACATACATCCTAAAAACTTTCGCATTTATAATATTAGTAGGATAGGCTTATAAAGTCTCGTCTGTGTGTATATTATGGCCTAGAATAAGATGGATAGATCTACCTAGGTTTGTCATATACATACCTCAATAATTAACAGGGCGCTAATAACTGAATTACCAGTATATACAGGGAGTCCCACTATTGGTATACTAAGCGCGAAGGAACTAGTAGTTTTGCATACACTGATCACGTAAAAAATACTTAAACAACAAAACTACATCAAAATTTTTTTGCTAAATTTTTCCTGAAAATCCATGTTTTCTTCTCTAGCTTCGGGAAGCCGTCATATACCGTTTCTCTAATGTGAGCATTTTGTCTATGAAAACATAATCTTAAACGATAGCTCACGTGCTGGTGGCAAAGTTGGGCGGGTTGCTTGTCATGGGTGTACCCATAAGACTTTTAAGAATTCATCTATTTGAAAAAAAAAATGGGTCTGGAATTTTTTAAGTATTTTTTACGTACTCAGCGTATGCAAATCTATAACCTCCTTTGAGCTTAGTATACCAACAGTGGGACACCCTGTATAATAGGTATATAATATGTACATAGTTTATCTTCAACACGTGAACGGAAAAAATATTTAAATCCTTATAACGTCAAGGAACAGAAAAATTAAAATAACATTAAAGTTGATACCTACCTTCTTCATTAGTATGAATAATAGATAATATGTGATCATATAGGTGCTTTAACTACAGGTAATTTGTAAAGTTAATTAGTGTGGTTTTAACATTTACACATTTACTGTCAATTTCGTATAATAGGTACCTAGTAACTAGTGTAACGGAGTGATTAATAAAAAAATGTATACCTACTTACTTACTATTTAAGGGTCGTTTTCAAAATAATTGTACATTACTACAAAATGTTTGTCCCCCTAAAAAATCTTCAAAAAAAATATGCTTACGACTGAAATAAATCATTGTTAACGTTTTACAGACTAAACTTAAGCATACTGCATATCATTTCTGATGAAAAGCAATGAATTGCGATTCAAATTCTTACATAAATTTAATGTGAAAATAAAGTAACAAAAAAAGCTCCATACATTTTTTTATTGTCCCCTATGTGGACGACAATGAAAACCAATATTTTTATCAGAATTTTTGTATGAAACTTCCTATTTTTTTGTATCATAATTAAAAAGCAATGTTTGAAGTGTTATATCTGATAGATTAAACTATTTAAATTACCTTAAATAAACGAAGAATGACATATTATAAAATGTCCCTATCAATCGTTACAATTTCGTGACACTGATATATTGACATAATTAACCAACTTCTTGTATCACAAAGAAGAGGAATCTAACTCTAATCATTGGCAAAACTGGTCATGTCACGAAAAGTAAGGTCACATTAACGCGCCGCCATTTTGTTCGTCGTCCAGACATGGAAGAAGTCCTGTAGTGTGCTGTGCAAAAAATTTAGTTACATTTTCCTAACGACGTATTCTCAACAAAAGTAAGTACATTTTGAAGAATTCACCTACCGCAATTGTAATATACTTAAATTATGACTAGAGTAATAGATTACACTTTCAATCTAATGGTAAATGTGATTATGTTTTGTGTAAAAGTATTTCTTAGGTTATTTTTTACATGTTACTGACGAACAATTTCTTGACATTTACTGACGTCAGTAAATTGTAGACGGTAAAGCTGTGGTCTCATGTGTAAAGTATGAAAATAAGATATTAAAATGTGTGTTAAATTAATGTAACGAATAAAAATAAAGGAGAAAAACAATAAATCTCTAAAGATTATTTTTTTGTAACTACAGGCCATACTTTTTTAAACCATGATGTAGGGTTAGTAAAGTCGGGCTTAGGGACTTGACTTTTCCTGGGATCTGATAACTTTTTTATAGTGAAAGCGGATCAGTGAGTCTTGGCCTCCAATTTTACAAGTGGTTTCTGATGGGATAACGCTTGCCTTATTGCATTTAGTGTTGATCGCTTTTCCACCCACACGAGTGATGCTTACTTTTGTTTTTATTTTTATTCAAAATACATATATCCAACAGCTTTTTTTAGTTTCAGAATGCCGCTAACCGGTGCCGAACGGCAAAAAAATACATTGAAAAACTAAAAAAGCAAAACCCTAAAAAATATGAAAAGAAAAGGAAAAAACACCTCGAGAAAGTGAAACAAAGACAAAGAAAAATATCAGATCTTATAATGACAGTGAAAAAGAAGCTCGAAGACAAAAATGGAAAGAAGCTAATGATAGAAGAAAATAAAAGGGAAACCAAACAGAGAATTATAAAAATTGATTGTTTCTTGATTATTTTGTAACTAAAAATATATTTTTTTTTAACTA
Source organism: Colias eurytheme (assembly GCF_061535395.1). Taxonomy (NCBI): domain Eukaryota; kingdom Metazoa; phylum Arthropoda; class Insecta; order Lepidoptera; family Pieridae; genus Colias; species Colias eurytheme. The sequence continues at coordinate 1,480,832 of NC_142992.1, read as the reverse complement.
GTGACTTCTTACTTTTTTATATGTTATATTACCTTATTCTGAATGCAGCCTTACTTTTACAACTTCCTGACATTTCCTAACGAAACAGTTTACTGACAATTTCGTGATGTACAAATATTTTGAAAATGACCCTTAATTATATATTTTATCTAATTCTAAATTCATTAGTACAAAAGAAAAATATATATTTCACGGATTTAGTCCATAAATGATTTCCTAAATCCTAATAGACGGGTCCACACAGAACGAGCAGCCTCGCGAAGCGTTTTCCACGAGTGAAACTTCTTTAGGTGTGCTGAAAGTAAAATTTCAAGGACGCGTCATGGCAATACTATCACGTCATGAAGTATGCAACGATTTTGGTATCTTTGAATTTTGCCAAAGAACTTCAGACACATACGCTCTTTTTTTCCATGTAAACATGGCTCGATCAAGGTCACGTTAGAGTAGGTATATATATTCTACTAGCTGTCCGCCCGCGGCTTTGCCCGCGTTTTCAAAGAAAAACCCGTTCCCGTAGGATTTCCGGGATAAAACCTATCCTATGTCCTTTCTCGGGTATCAAAATATCTCTATACCAAATTTCATGCAAATTGGTTCAGTAGTTAAGGCGTGATTGAGTAACAGACAGACAGACAGAGCTACTTTCGCATACTTATAATATTAGCACAGTATTACCATTATTTCCTACAGTAGTGCGACGAATGTACTTGTGCAGAGAAACGGAGGGGAACTGGCGGGGGTCGGGCGACGCGGGCCGCGTAAAGCAAACACGCTTAGTTTGCTTTACCTAGCGCGAAAGGATGACGCAGTCGTATTTTTTGTGTAATAATTTTATTATACATAGGTACTTACATATTATTCTATTATGGCGCGCACAAACTGTTCGGTTTACGGATGTAAATCTACATTGAAATCCCAGAAGGAAGCAATATTTCAGAAAGATTGTATTAATTGTATCTGTTGAATTAAAATCAAAGCTATGTATATGTTGTCCTCATTATTTTCTAATCAGATTGTACATCCCAATGCGAATGCATTACTTAGTTAAATGTTATAATATACAATTAAGAACATCCAAAAATAAAGTGTCCACGTAAATAATATTTAGCAGTGCAATATCGGTAATTATATATTTATGAACAAATAATTACATCAGATTTAATAATCGCAATTATTTTGAATGTACATATGAATAAAGATTTCATCATAATATTAATAATCACAATTGTTTTATTTCCCATTTGTTGCAACCCTAGCGTATTTTCGTGTGGCAGCGTAAGTACCTACGCTGGCGGCGGCATCGCGCGACATCAAAGGCGATTCCTTACTGTAGGAAATAATATTGTAATACTGTGATATTAGTATGGATGGTCAAGAAAAGCGGCGCAGGCGGCGATTTCCTCGGCCGAGCCACGTCAACATAGAGAGGCTGTTCGTTCTCAGAGGATCCGCCTAATAAAAAAGAATCAACAATTAAAATCAACACAGCTGTTCGTAATAAAACACTGTAAAATCAACAAATTCTTTTTCGTGTATGACAGCTAATATTTGTTGTTAAACATTTTTTGTTAACTTCGCAAAATCGACCATAATATTGTCATGTTACTAAAAAAATTACAGAGGGTAAAAAAATAGGAGTTACGATCACTATGAGTTAAACAAACTAATATTGAAGTGTGTTAGGTTACGTCAATTGTCATAATGTTAGGATCTACATAAGTGGTAACTTAGTAAAAATAAGTATATTTTTTACATCAACACGCAGCTTAAAAAGCTAATTCTTCCATCGTTTGGTTTAAAAATACCTAAATCCCTATTGGGTATTGCGCGTGAACGGCTCTACAGATTTAGCTAGTTCTAAAGATTGTGAAAGGAGAATTTTATAACACTACCTATAGTTATGTGTTTCGGTATAAATATATTATAATATGTATGTCTGGCAAACGAGCGGAGATCTAACCGCCGACATCCGTTCAAACTGCGTTTATTTAATTTGACAGGATACGGTCGCGTGACACAGGTACCCCAAATCTAGATCCTTCCAGAAGTCTTGTATGACCTATTTGTGTTAATTGAGTGTTATATTACGTTTTTATGTTGCAATGTTTTTATATCAAGATGCCACTAGATATTAAGATTATTAAGCATAAAATATTTGAGTCGCGATTTACTACATACCTAATACATATATTTATTACTAGATTTCCGCCCGCGGCTTCGCCCGCGTTTTCAAAGGAAAACCCGCATAGTTCCCGTTCCCGTGGGATTTCCGGGATAAAACCTATCCTATGTGTTAATCCAAGTTACCCTCTATATGTGTGTGCTAAATTTCATTGTAATCAGTTCAGTAGTTTTTACGTGAAAGAGTAACAAACATCCATACATCCATACTTACAAACTTTCGCCATTATATTAAGTCTCTCATAACATTGCCCAGTATAAATTTATACAAAATTTTATTTTAAAATGTTTGTTCGGGCTGATCTCGAAATCGAGTAAAGATTGTAGCGCGTCTTCTATTAGCTAAATACCGCACAGTAAACTAATTTTCACAAACTAATTAGAAAAAGAATAACTTAATCTAGGTACTTAGGTACTCTGATCATATTAATTTGGTCATAAAAACCTCACCTACCTACCACAGACAACGTCATGGGCGTCAGCTAGTCATATGTACAACAGGACAAGCAATTCACATAACTGCAAAGCATTAATCTCACGTTTCCGTAACAATACATGGCAGGATACATGACGCCTCTTCGCGTGTACATGTTGCAGTCACTTCTTGTAAATAAATCTATTGTTTTACTTCAACAAAACTTTTTAAGCTATTGCATAGCTTCTATCGCGGGCCTTGAGCGCGGGGACCGAATCGAGAAATTCCGTAACGAAAAAACCTCACGCTCCCCACTCCGACGGGCTCGGAGGTGTGGCTTGAAGGCATGCTATGTTCTTATTTTTCCTAAGATATATCTAATTTTGAATTATACAATTATTTTTTGTACATAGTAAAAAATGCGTACTTGTAATATAATTTTTGATATAATTTTACTTGCATTTTAGGTATAAAATGTTGCAAAAAAATACAGAGATCCAATAAGATTTGTAAAATATTAAATGAATGCATAGGACTTTAAGACGAAAGACGTAAAATTTAAATTAAATAATTATTTCGCTGTTTTCATGGTTATTCTGCTATCTTTGGCAAAAACAAGTAAAATAAAAGAAAGATCATAAAAAATAATTATTGCTATACAAAAGTACTTACTTGTTATCGTTTTAAATTATTGTCATGATCGTTACTCTACAAAATTACCTTGCTTTAGGTACTCTGGTCTCTGATGCTTCATTCGAAGGAAAAAATAATTCTATGTACAAATAATCAAGCAAGCAAGAGTTGGCTTAAAACGCATAATTTTTTAATAATTATTGATGGTTGTTATATACGCGGAAAATAGCTTAGTTGTAATTAAAACTATTCAATTAATAAAACATTCGAGGTTATATTTTATTCACTATATTTTTTTATTCAATGACCGTTACTAGCCGTAACATGTGTACGTCGTATATAGCAAATTATATATGTATTAGACACTTGTTATGTAGGACGGTCCATTGTCGAGCACTTGAGCTGTTTTGTTGTGGAATAATCCAGCAAATAATGATTAGGTATTTAACAAATATCCCACGAGATTAACGCAAAATACTTAATTTTTCTAAGCCTTACTACCTACTATAGCAAAGAAAATTACTCTTGAGGCCTAACCATTAGTTAAGTTCCTACATAATATAGGTACTGTTTAAATAATATGTGAAATATCTACGTAATGTGTAAATAAAAAAAGACGTGTGGCACTCGGGGACTGCCGCGGCCGCGGTAAAGCTATTGCATGCTATGCCTTCAAGCCACATCTTCGAAGTTCGAGCCCGTCCTTAGAGCCCGTCGGAGTGGGGAGCGTGAGGTTTTTCGTTACGGAATTTCTCGATTCGGTCCCCGTGCTCAAGGCCCGCGATAGAAGCAATGCAATAGCATAATAAAACAACATACTTTGACAGTTATGCAACAGAGTTTATTGCAAGAAAATAGGCATAGTTGAAATAGTTTTTCCTCGTTCAATGTTATCCCTTCAATAAGACAGAGATTTATCATAGAACATATTTACATCTTACATTTTAGAAAAATAACATATATCACTAATTCACTAGCTATGTTGAAGTGCATTAAAATAAATTAGTAAGTAAATAATAGGAGGCGAAATGCAATACTCCTGACAAAAATTCCAGAAAAACTTCGCATGAAAATTCGCACGCGTATAAAGCGCGACGTCTGCGTCTCTAATATCGAAATAAGTAATATATTTATTATGGTTTATTTTAACTACCTTTGACCATGATATAGATATCTTAAATCTAACAAAAAAATGGGTAGAACTGATGATTGACAAAATGAACTGTTCATTTTATCAAAATACCTTCTAAGTATGTAAATAATAAGACCTAACGGCCATATCATATGGCCTATATTAGAGCTAATATAAAACCAATACACGTAACTAATAGCCATAGGCATGTGACACACTTCTTGATTTGTAGGATGTATATGTTAATTTAACGTTGAGATTTACGATGGTAATAAAAGCGATCCTTTTAAGGCCATTAAAGAAGATAATGAATTCATGTTACAGTTGCTCTGAATCTTTTACTTATTGCTCATTTCTTTAAGCTGCCACTGAAATGTAGTACATATAGTATCAAAAGGTATATTTTCCCCGGCAGTAGTTCAATTACAAAGCACTTAAATATCTGACACAATACAATTTTTACAACAATACAATACAATGCCTTTTTTCCAAGTATTTTAAGTTCTTTGCCGTAACCGATGTAATACGGGACTGATAATAATATATCAGATATTGATTATTTCTATGTCAAAAGGTCCCAACATCACTAAGCTACAATCAAGTCTAGATTTTCGTCACGTTTACACACTACAGTTGTCCGTGCAAACACTATGACCTCACTACGGAATTATTACACAGTCACTGCCATTACATTTATAATTTATATTAATCTGAGCCGAAATGCGTTCTAATCACGCTATTTTTGTAGATCAACGTCCTTGGTACGCCCTTTTTGGCATATTTCAGGTGATTTTAGCGTGTAAATTTAGCAAGTTTTTTTATGGTATTCGTACCTCCTAGTTCGGTGTTGTCCCATGTATAAGACAAAATACCCTTTTAGATCAATTAAGTGCTAATATAACAATTGCGTCTACTTCAGACTGTACCGATGACGAAAAATATAAACTTTGCAACATAAAAGGGATATTTCATACTCTTTGCTGCAGTGCAAGATGGTGCAAGTCATGCAACTATAGGGCATAAGTCTAACTATGTGGCAATTAATATTGTATTGTTTTATTGCAAATGTTCACTAGTTATAAATACACAATTAAAATGCAGCGGTTTAGATCTTTTGACTATTTCACCATTTAACTTGGAATAAGAATCAATCACAACATCTTCCAATTATTATTTCAATGTTTATTTAAACAAATTGAATGTCTCTCTTATTTGCGAGACAATAATCAATTTTCCATTTATACACGGGTAGATTACATTGATACATAAAACATAATATCGCATAAAACACGTTGAGAACAAAAGGAAATAAAATATCAATATCGAGTCGTAAAAAATTTAATTTAACACAAAAATGCGGTAGGCGGTAAACCATTTAACGTTCGCATAATAATTTTATAATTTTCACACATGAGAATGGTATTTACTGAATTAGATTAATATAAGATTAATTAATTTCATTCCCTTGATTTTTCGATTACTGATTCGCACAGTGTCAAGTGATTTAACTTTACTTACAGGATGTAGGTTCGATTTATCTTGTGTAAAATATTTATTCATATAATTTTAGCGATTCGCATATAAATCATATACTAACACTTGTATAGAATATTATTGCAAAAATACAATTCTTTCATAAATCATAACACATTTAACTTACGGACCTAGCCACCATTGTAACATCAGCAGCACTTACCTGAAAAAAGAAAAAAAACATTTAATATATTGTTTTATTTAATAATAAGGATTTTAGGATATTATCTAGAATAGGATCCACTCTTCTCATGCCCCGAAAAAGAGCAACGAATTTTCCCAAAGTTCGCGCGAACGCGCGATTAAAGTTTTCCATAGAAAGTGATGTGTGTAATAAAAGTGTATTATTATGTCTTTGCAAATCTACATATAGCAACAGGCTATTTATAAAAATAGCTTCATCCTAATTCCTAACATGAGATCACGTCGAGGTGTACAATGCAGCACTTAAGATGACCCCAATTAGATGACGCTTTTCCTGTGAAATCGTACTCCAATTCAATTGCACGAAGAAGTTAGGGCTGACGAATTTATTTCATTTTTATTGAAAGACTAGCGGTCCGCCCCGGCTTCGCCCGTGGTACATATTTACGTTTTCTCTACGTATAAACCATCCTCGTACTTCAAGGAATATAATAAAAAAAGAATTATCGAAATCGGTTCAGCCGTTCTCGAGTTATGCGCTTACCAACATATTTTGCGATTCATTTTTATATATAAGAAAGAAGAAGATTAAGACACTAGAACGTCAAGTTACGTACCTATTAACTATTTAGTAATCGATGCTAGAAGTAATATCTCATATTTTGAGATTCGTATAGTTTTAGTTCAAACAACTTTATTAAGTATTAAGAATGGTACCTAACATTTGTTGGTATAGGTAATCTTTTAGTAACTACTTCTGCATCATTTCATTCAAAACTAAAGAATTATTAATTATTCGCCGAAAGATTATTGTTTTGGCCATTAGGTATGTGTTGTTGTTACGACTGTATAAGGGTTCTTGAACTCGGTATTTTGGCAAAACCCCTTTCAAACTTTATTGAAATTGTTTATTTATTATTTATAATATTTATTAATATACACCTTATAAAATGCATAATTATAATTGAACAATATAAACCGCTCTTTTCAGGATGGTCGGTAGAGGTTCAATGCGTTATGCCCTAGATATTTAAACAAACCTAGGATTTCTATCTACACTAATATTATAAAGAGGAAAACTTTGTTTGTTTGTTTGTTTGATTGTAATGAATAGGCTCATAAACTACTGGACCGATTTTAAAAATTCTTTCACCATTCGAAAGCTACATTATCCACGAGTAACATAGGCTAGGTTTTATCCCGGAAATCCCACGGGAACGGGAACTATGCGGGTTTTTCTTTGAAAACGCGGGCGAAGCCGCAGGCGAAAAGCTAGTATTCTATATAATGCTTATTTACCAACTACCTATTTATATTATTATCTGTGCTAACTACTAAATAACACGGACAAAGCAACGACTATAATTAGTTAAAGTTGCACACATCCGCAGCCAGTACTCAGAAATCATTAACTAGATTTTTCGCAATAAAATAAATATGCATAAAGCCATAAACAATATTAAATTCAAGTAAAAGTAACGCTTTAACTAAATAAATATTAGATCATACTTTCCAGAACACGTTTATTTTGAATACCGTGTAAATAAGGATATCTACAGACTGTGCGTCTTTTAAAATACCTATATTGATTATTTAATTTTTGTTATGAATGCGGTTAGACTATTTATATTGTGTAGTATCCGATTACTTAGCGGTAGTATTAAAATAGACGAAAAAAGATAATATTGATTGAGAATAACAAAAGAAAAATCCATAAAAATTATATGTATATACAAAAGTATACTTATAAGCTTTGCTTATAAGTTAAAACGAAAGAGACCAATAGGGTATTTAATATTATTTAGGTATTTAATTTAATTATTTAAAAATATCCATGGATATTGCTTTTATTTATTACTTATAACAAGGGAAAACAGAAAAATACATTGACACATATTTGATGTAAGCTTATGTTTTATCTTTGCCTAATGTTGTTTCTTAACTAATAAACATCGCTTCTATAGCAAATCCTTAATACATTAATTTCCTTGCGACTATAATGCGACTAGTCGCAGTTCAGCACAAAGCCATTTCGTCGAACTTAGATAAAAGCCGAATCGAATCGACAACCTTGCGGTACGGTACTGAAAAAAATACGATTAAACCTTCACCGGTCACTGATTATGTAGATTTACTAGTGCAGTATAAACAATTGCGACTAATGAAATTGTTATGTATTTACTTTTTTGATGTTTTGCAAAAAAAAATCAAGGTTGTTCAGGAAAAAAAATATGTTACAGAAATTTGCATGGCATTTTTCACTTCCTGCTTTTACAAGGAGGCTATGAGACTTCAAGGCTTTGTCTATCTTAATATTCAAATTCATTCGAATCCATTCAGCGCTTCCGATGCGATAACGTAATAGGTAGGCAAAGTTACTTTTGTACCTATAAGTTTTCTTTTATTTATAAATGTAACCGGAAAATCATGGAAAATACAAGTTCATTCACTGGTGACATCGCGTAAGATAATGTGCTAATTTCTGTTACCATAATAAAATAACTCAGCTGTGATTTTTTGTATATTTTTTTTATTATATTCTTTTCTATATATGTCATGTAAATATTAGACCCAATTATCTTAGTTTCAAGGGTGTACCTTGGAGTAATAGGAAGGAAGATTAAAAAATAAACTTGACCTTAAATAAAATTTATGGTTTCATGGTTTACATTGTCTTCTAATTGTGATGTTTAAAAGAATGTATTTATTTAGAGGGTTTACTTTTTGTCACATCTTTAATTTAATTATCTATTTTTCTATGATTGAAAAAATTAATTCATAGTTTATATCTTTATTATTATAACATTTTTGTTTCAAAATTAATATCCTGTTAAAAATAATATTTCTAAAGAGAAATAATAAATAATTTGGAAAATCCAAAAGTGCACGCCTCATAATTTTTTTTTAATAAATATTTATTAATTATTATTTTTGTTTATTTAATAACAATTAAACCACATCGAATCAGACCCTGAAAAATGAAAGGGTTCTATTCCTGAGCATACTCAAGCGTAAGAGAAAAAAAAAGACTCGATTAGTAAAGTATTTCGGTCGCTATCGTGTTAACAAGACACGGACGTCCAAGACAGAACTTTTTTAAACTGTTTTTTAACTAGTTTAAATAACAAAAATGACATCAAAAATATCATGAACGTTAAAAATAGTGTTTTTTCTTAATATGTGTGTGTATGTATTATCTTACAAGTGCAATGTATGATACATAAAGACATTTTAAGTTTGAAAAATCAGATGTTTTGCGCGAAGTGACAGTAGTACCCACCTCAACGCTTCGCTTATGAGGCGTGCAATACTAAAATGGTCTTAAAATTATATTTCCAAAAAAATATTTCTTAATCTAGTATATATATATGTATATATATATATATATATATATATATATATATATATATATATATATATATATATATATATATATATAATATTTCTTAATCTCAATAGACTACAAATAATACCTATAGCACATTTTATTACAGTGTAGGTAATAAATAATAATAGATAATTAAGTGATTGATTATCCATACAATTTCAATTTTCCCCATCACCTAAAGCCGTTGTAGTCATACTTACTTGCGATCAAGTGTAAAACATTTAACAGGTTCAAGCTAATCCACTTTGAACCGCTTTTAATGTAATGTAAATATTTAATAATTTATTCTACACGAATTTACTTCCCATTTAAAATTATCGTTATTATCACAGTTATTATCGTGAAGGCTTTTCGTGATAACTTTAAAAGTAGATTTCTAAAAAATTTAACTGTGTTATGAGACATGAGTGTAATATGACATTTTTGTAAAGTATTACCAGAATAGTAAAGCATGTCGAAAAATCAGAATCAGGATAGTCAAAGTTCTAGAAGACCCATCATACAAAATCATAATCCGTAGATAGTAGTTTTATCATCCACAATAGAGGTTGGGGAGTTGCATAGAAAAAATAATAGTGTATGACCGAATTTCCGATATGGCAAAAATTGTTGTCAATAAATGTTTGTCACGTGTACCATGTGCATAGCGATACCATTTTTTATGCTAATTAAAGACTTGAATCACTTTTCCTAGAACAAGTTTACCGTAATGAACAGCCAGTATTTAAGTATTTATCATATGACGCATAGCCATTGTTACGGTGATATATAAAAATCAAACAGTTTTGTCTGTTTACACGTGCTTCACGAGTGATCTGCAGACCTATGGTAAATATTTGTATGCGGTTATGAGATGCGGATGTTTATTTATATAATGTTTGGATAAAAAATATCCTATTACACATCGTTAGCACTGTATGCGTAATTATTAGTACGGGAATTATAAATGTAGGACTAAATCTAAAAATTTTGTGGCTAATTCATATCCAATGCCAACCTTGAAAAATTATGCCTATTAAAATTAAAAAGATATAGTTTTTTCCTGTATCTCTAGTTTCTACTCTTCTCTTTTCATATTCGGCATTAAAAAACGTCACATCGAACGAAACTAAACTATTTTTGGCACAAAGAAACAAAACCATTTAGGTATATTTTATAAGTCGATGTGCCTAACACAAAATGATCCTTTTCAAATGAATAACTACATTTAGGTATTTAACAAAGCGCATTTTTTTTTTTTCACTTTTTGCAAGTAAAATTCACATCAAAAATGCCTACAGCAGCATATAGCAAATATGAAATAGTATCATTGTCGCAAACTCGAGTTGTTTGCAAAACCCGTTTCGCACGTGGAGCTGTCGCGGAGCTACGTAAACAGTGATACAGTAATTATTATTCTAAGGCCAGATATGTATGAGCATTTTAAACGTTCAATTAAAAAAAATAAGAAGAAACATTGACCATTAAGCTGGTTGACTGACAAGCTGATAGGACGCTTGAGACTTCCAGCGGATTGGCCAGCCATGATTCCGCGGAAGCCAACGAAGATTTTTACCAACTTTCTCATTAACGTCAGAAAGTTCGCAAAAAAATGATGACGGTATTTATAAATATTTAACTTCATACATAACCTTTATTTCGGGTGATTTGTACTCTTTTCTGTCAATTTCGATTAAGAAAGTGTGAAGTCCCATGTTCCTTAATGGGGTAAGGGGCAGATGCATTATACATCTGTTTCACTGATCGATTTTCTTTAGGGACAAGTAGGTGATCAGCCTTCTGTGTCCTACCAGACCGAGATATTTTTTATTTCTTCGTCTCCACTGGGAATCGAACCCAGGACCCCTCGGTGCTACGCTCACGCGTCAACCACTGTACCAGGGAGGCGATCAATGTACAATTTCGATCAAGAGCGCTGTTTTATATTGTGCTGATGAATTTTCATTAACCGCTGTACAAATTACAATACATATACTTATATTTTTTAGATAGACAGTAGGTAAGTACCAACAATATTTTAAATTTTAAAGTTGTTTACCATAAACAAAAGAAATAAGGTTCACAAAAAAGAATTTAACCTCCTTCGTTTTTAGAAACGTTAACGTTATTAAATAAAACGCACTGTTATAATCAGCCTAATTCAAATTTGGCGTGATTATAGTTAATGCGGTAATTATCATTCGACAATAATTAAACACCTTGTAAAGCTAGATCAACTTTTATGATTATTTTTTTTATCTTAATTTTGATTTTTATGTTCGTACATATCTTATGTGGGGTAAAGTCACTTCTTATAACCATAGTATAAAAGTATTTGGTACGAGAAAATTTATGATAAAGATTATTAATTTATTAACAAGGATATAAATTAAAAAAAAAAAATGTTTTGTGGGTTTAATTATTTAACAGACACAAGTATGAAAAATAACATGAGCTGCCCAAAAATTCTACTTATTTCAGACATTGGACAAACAAATAGACGGACAAATATAGAAAAAAACTAGATTTGTGTTAAATATAACTTTTCAAAGTATTTATATAATCTAACAAAAGGCTATTTTGTCCTTCAATTCATTTGTCTTATATAAAAAGGCTTTTATTAGGTAACTTTTTATTTCTGTTTTTAGAAGTGGATTTTTGTTAACAAATATTCTAAGTTCATATCACCAAAGGCCTTGTGTTTGAGTTCGAAGTTAAGTAGAATATTTTATGTAAATGTGACAAGGTGTATGCAGTCTACAGTAAAAAACTGCAAACTATTAAAAAAAGTAATTATGCAACTAGTAAATAGGGACGATATTTTTGCAAGTGTATCGTAATAAGTAATAACTATTTACTTATATTTAGTAACTAGCTGTGTCCCGCGGTTTCACCCACATTGCTCCGCTCCTGTTGGTCTTAGCGTGATGATATATAGCTTATAGGCTATAGCCTTCCTCGATAAATGGGCTATCTAACGCCGAAAGAATTTTTCAAATCGGACCAGTAGTTGTTGAGATTAGCGCGTTCAAACAAACAAACAAACTCTTCAACTTTATAATATTAGTACAGATAGGTATGTGGTTCTTTGTCGTATCAGTGTACTTAGTATTTTTTTTAATAAAGGGTATATTGTTTAATTATAATTTAAAAACTAATAGGTATACTTACGAAACATCGCTGTCTACCCTTTTGTGAAAATGTAGAGACTTAAACCCGGGTTTTACTATTTATCGCATAACAGATCGCTTGGTTACGAAAAACTTGCAGTTTAAAAAATACGCGCACGTGTAAGATTCTCTATTTTAATAATGCATGTTATAATAAAAAAAATCATTTCATAATTTGAATATTTTTAACCATCGCCGGAAATTTTTTCATCTTTCTTACATTTTCTTTACCCACTGAAGCATTTCTATACCAAAAAGATACTTCATTTAAACTTCCTTTAGTTTAACGTATACCTTCATTAAAATTCATGGAATTTAGTAGAGACGTCAGAAAACATTATCAACTACATACTTACCTAGTTGTTAGTTCGCTAATTTCTGTTTCCAATTAAGGACTGTACCAATGATATCGACAAGCATTTTGTTATCATTTTGTTTCGATAATACACCTCACCTTCAAAAGTTACGAAAACATTGTCTTCTGAGAAACATATATTGTGTAAACTTGTATAAGTTTTTAGGTTTACGCCTTCGCTTGTTGAAATAATGAATATGTACCTATAATATTGATAAGCTTATATGGCTTATAGCTAGATTTTAAAAGAACCCTAAACAACAGGACATACTTTATTTATTATTATATTCTTTTAATTAGTCTATTAACGTATTAACCAACCTTCCCAAAAACGACGAACATTTTGTTCTTTTTTTTTTTCCGAACTAATTCCATCAATTTTCGCGCGATACAAACAAGCCCAAGCAAGCAAAGCCGCGGGCGTTTTTAATAAACATTTAATGACCTACTAATGCAGGTTGCTAAAAAAAACATTGCGTACGCTCTAAATTTCGTCATTTCTCACAAAAAGTCACCACGCATCGCTCATTTTGAGCGGCAAATTATAAAGTTCAATGACACATACAGGTTTATCGGGCGACGCCTTTCCTTACTTGATTTGACATTAAAACCACGACCTTACCTGAGAAATACGATTTTTACCCAGTTGCAATTATTTTTAACCGACTTTCCCGAAAGCGATGGAGTATTTTTGTTACTTCGTTTCACAGCTGTAGGTACATTAATTCTTATCTCTTTAACTGTGCTCTTTAATATGTTAGAAATTTTCGCGACATTTGAGGTAGGTATTTGATAAAATTTATTGTCTTTTATCGAAGATCATTTAAATATTCTCTCAATAAATGTATCATTTGCTAACATCCGTATTTACCACAGGTATTTACTATTGGTTCCGTATTGTATAATTTCTGTGATCTTACGATGAATACATTACCGATGAAACAATTGAATATTAATTAAAAAGCGATCGAATTACATTATAAACCCACGTTTTCTTTTAAACTTGTAACTTTTCTATAGTTTGTATAGTATTTGTTCGCGACTATTAATTTTATTTGGTAATGATTTAAGATACATTTTTAAACTACGTTGAATATGTTGAGTAAGCATAATTTTTTTAATAAAGTTTTTCAATAAACACGAAACCAATCAGTCTTATCAATATTACGCAAGACGTCCTCAAAATAAACAATAATAGAAGAGAAAATCTTAGTAAAACACGTATTTAATTATACAATTTAATATTTATCTGCCGTTGCCCATTGCATGTGACACAAGAACGTGACAAGTTACAATCACTATTGTGATTGCGAAGTACAATTTATACTAGTAGTGTGACCTGGCTTCGCTTGGAGTCTAATTTACTGTTCCTAAATCTATAAAATTAACACATAAAATTTAAATAGGGTTGTAGGCTGTAGCTCTAGGGAATTATGATGATTATCTTCTTGATGCGTTTTTTATTATAATGATCTTTTTGCAATATTGGTTCGTTGTAGAAAAGCAATTGTTTTCCAAAACAAGTAAGTACCTTTTATATTTTTTTACGTGAAAAAGTAATCACTCCCACGCTTTATCTATTTTATTATTAGAAAGAGTTCAAATTTTCATCAGTTTCAGTTTCATCTGAACTGCTGGTGGTTGTGTATGGTTACCATACAGTCATTTTCGTATATAAGTATGTAGTTATAATTTTATTAAGAAAATCGGCAAGACCTCAATATGTATAATTTAAGAGGCGCTACTTTTAACAGGGCTACTAATCGATTCTTGAAGGTGCGTCCGTCAATATACTTGATTCTGAATTTCTTTAACTCGTTTCACCTTTATCGAAACGGCTTTTGCGCACGTGTTTTCGCGGTTTTTTCCATAAATTTGTTTACAATTTTTTTATTTAGGTGAACTTTAAAATTTGTCAAACCGTTATGTTTTTATGGTAATGTTATGTTAATAAATATTGTTTTTTATCCACTGTTCCGGGTCATGTTTTCAAGTTTATGGCAATTCTTTTACTCTTTTTTCTTAAAATACCTACCTTAACATGTTATTGCTATAACCAACTGTTATTTTGAAATATTTAATTCATATTTTGATTCAAATTTGTAATAATTTGTAAATCACAGATATTGATCACACTGCGATTTATAGATTCTGTATTTTATTTTAATGTAATTTTATTTTTAACCTAACTTCCTTTTTAGCATTCACTACGTCACAATACTCCAATGGAACTTAATTATATTTTAGGTAATAAAAATTTTATGGAATAAAATATTTTAACCTCATGACAATAAAATGCCGTAACACGGATGACGGAAGTCTATGAGAGTTATGTTAGAAAAATTAATACAGTATGTCGAGTAAATGCTCCTATTGTTCTGTCTTTGCTGTTTTTAGTGCTTTATGTTTTGTTCTATAACTTACTGCTTATTATAATTATGATTTATATTTACTACTTAGCAATAAGTCGAAAGAGACGATTACTAATTAACCTTGTTATTTCTTAGAGAAACTTCCGATATATAAATGTTCAGTATTTTTAAATAAACTCATGCACACTAAATATGCTTACAAGCATATATGTAGGTAGATATAGTGTGTACAGCTTGAGCCTGCAACAAACTTGAAATAAATCTGTAAGTATATTATCCTCAAAGTTGTCCTTAAACATTAATTTAAAAAGTTGGCGGGGACAATAATTTTCGAATTTTTCCTTACACCTATATCACCCGTGTATTTTATGCACTATGTATATATAAAATTTACACAGGGCCACTACTGTTGCAATTAAATCTCAAGATGCAATTAATTTTTAATCCAAGCAAGTATTTTCACCTTGACAGTCAAGTATATGTAAAAGGATAAACACATTGTCGGCCTTTTTGAGACACAATCGCAAGGAAAGGACGTGAGGGAAATCTTGATGATCTATATGTCCTACTCTTACGTGTATAGATCTCCTTAGATAGGAAGAGATAGATTAACTTCCGGTGATTCATCATTTAATGATGAACAACCACTTTAGATTTTTCATGCTATATAATTGTTTTGATCTGTAACCTAAGCTAAATATGAACGGCGCGAAAAAGTGAATAACACGCCTGAAAAATTGGATTTAAATAAGTAGGTACATACATAAATAAAAGATTACACATTGTACTATTCGTAAGATATGATATCTCGGACATTCCTAACAAATCATAAATCAGCATATTTAAAAGAAACAACAGACAGAGCCACAACAAGAAGCTAGTCATGAGTAAAGTAGAGTGACAACAATAACCATAAAAACAGGTTCCACACTCAAAGCTTGCCACAATTTATCGACCAATCGCAATTTATGAGCAAAACAATAAATACTCAATCAATTAAAATAAAGTAGTAAATTATTCTGTGAAGATATTAATAAATTAATAGCTAATAATAATATTATTCGTAAATTCGTCGATCGTAATTTAAATGTATTCTATTCTAATGTATTGTATCGGGAAGGCACAGACTCCTGAAACACAGCGAAAGCTATATTGGGAGTCTGGGGTCTATATTTTGATGTAAGGAACCTTGTTCAATAAATGATTTTTATTTTATTTTATTTAACTATTATTATTAACCTGTTGTTTAGGATAAACACTCCTCGGACTGAATTTCATCAACAACAACAAATTATGGAAATGAATGACATAAAAAACAGAAATGCTAAGCAGTTTCAAAATTTGATAACACTTGTAAGAATTGCAAACCTCCATCGTTTCTAGGAACCAACTTATAAGTCCTACTTAGCTATACCGTGCATTCTGTATATTGGTCAATGGTCAATACGTCTATACGTAATAAATGTGGTAGAATGTTATGATCACAGGTTATGATTATGATGTATCAAAACACAATACTACTTTTTTGTTCTATGCCGAGAGTCGTAAAGTCCAGCAAGATAATGTCCTACATTGAGGCAACGACGCCACTAGAAGATAGCATTAGCGTCAACATGATAGGCAATGACATTATCAATCGTTTTAGAGAGTGTCGATAGCTATTTCGTTATTAATCTTTTAATCTTGACACATTTACTTGTTCATGAAATCTTAAATCAAAGGACGTATATTTGACTTCTACGAAGCATCCTTCACTGATGCTAGCAACAGAATGAAGAGATATGATAAGCTTTTAATGTCAAATCAAATAGGATGTGATAATGACTCGCAGATCTTTTGTAGGATTATGGATAGAATTTATTACATCGGAATGGAAAAATATGACATTGGAATGCAACCAATGGCATTTATAAATGATCCCGGTTATTAGAAATGTTATGACTATTCCATAAATGCCTTATTTTTAAATAGGTAGTACAAAAACACAATTCAAAACTTTTGCAATATGAAAGATCAAAACAACCTCCGCACAACATAATAACTATTATGAAATTGTAAAACCCATGTTGAAATAAAAAAAAACACTTAAATTTTATTTCAATGTATAGATTATACCAAGAACTAGCGTGTAGTTGCGTTTTGGAGTTATTATACAATCAGTGTTGTGCAATCATTTGCTTTCATTATATAATAATAACATGCATAGTTCCGAATAGTTATTGTCATATGGGTCAGGCAGAAAATATGGTAAGAGCTACCCAAGCTATTACAAGACTAGGTTAAAATTATATGACTGAAGTGAATATAAGGTCGGTCTAGGTCTGAAAATATTAATTGAGTTTTGGAGTATCAAATCAAAGCTTTTCGGAAAGAATGCTTGAAAACCTTATCCGAATTATTAAAAAGCAATTATAAATCCCGGCAACTGATAACTACAACTAGTCAAGGATCAGCTGTTTGAACTAAGAAATAACAATTTCTTCCTTTTTCAGAACTCGACGACAAAAGATCAACCATAGAATTAAAATGAAACCTGAATGAAAATTTAGATTGTGTTTCAAAGCTTTAAGTCTTTTAAATCAACAGGCAGGCGACTACAATTACATGTAGGTACTAATGTTTTGTAATCAAGGCTACCTTCGATTTTATGAACACGATTTTAGCCCAGGAGAAAACGTGAAAGCCTAAGGATGGGCGATTTTCACTTAAGCGCTAAATAATGCTATTGCTTTCGTTTCTTGCAAAACAAACAAGTTGGTCAGTGCTGTAAGTTATAACATATCGGCATTTTTGCAACGTACTTTTAAGAGCAGGTTACCCCTGGGCCCTGACCCTCTTGGGAATTCTTTCGTCAATAATAATAAGAAAATTACAGCTGTATGTAATCAGAAAGAAATAATGTAATAAAATGAAAGTGATTGGGTTGACGTGGCAGGAGGTGAAGACATAACGCGATGGCGGCACACTGTGGACGCCCTCTGTCCCACACAGGGGCCACAGGACATTAAGTCAAGTAATTCATGTAATCAGAAATCTTCTACCAAATAGTTTATGATCATGTTCTTCGAGTTTCTTCCTATTATAAGGAAAAATTTCATTTTAATCGAGTTTTGATAGGATTAGGGGTCGTTAAAACTGTTATCTAGTAGTACCTTTTAAGAAACATTCATTTAAAACTTAAATATATCAGCTACCATTTAAGTATGTATAAATATATTCCGGTGAAAACTCGTTAAAACAGTTTGCTGACAAATAAAAGCATGCCGATAAGTTTGCTTAGAAATCGGGTCAAGAAAACTGAACAAATAGGAAAATCGCAGAGATAACTTGTTGTTTAGAAGCGGTAAACAATATTGTTAATATTCCCTTTGAGAACGTCAAGGTCTTGTGGAATTATATAGGATGCATTAAAGATGCAATGTTAAAAAATGCATAGAACATGCAGTAATGTGTATGTACTATGTAGGTTATATAGATTCACTCGTTTTTCTATTAGCGTGTATGCAGTTTCTTTAAATAATACTTGTTGCGCTAATTTTTAAAGAGCAGTTGTGAAAATTGTGATTTACATCAGGCAGAGGACTGGTAAACACAATCTGGTAACCAGTATACCTAATACACCTTTGTCCACAAAATCACGAAAATCCTATGCACCCTTGCTGCGTGAAGATAAGAAAAACTAAATTAACAACCAACTAAATATTCATAAGATTAATATTTAATAATTATTATTGAAGTGAAAACTTCTTTAGCGGCGTTGAGCACTTTTTTGTAATGGGTATAAAAGCTTAAACTCGCGTCAGGACACGTGACCTGATCGAAAAAGCGTTAAGACGGATGGATATCAAACATGATCAAGTTTTCACTTCTGCCGGCACTCCCGGAGTGCAACCTGTCTTTTTTAAAATATTAGAATGTATGTGTTTTTATATATAATTAATTACGCATATTATAATTCGCATATGCATATATTAATTATTATGTAGACAGTTCGACAAATAGAAAATTTATATTCTTCCGTTCGATTTAACAAAATTCTTCATCGTTGATTACATTTTTAATTTCCTTCACGTTGACTCATTCCCACGTATATCGTTTTACGTAAAAAATGTTTAATTTCCACACAGATAATTTTTGAACATGAGCATTGTGAATCATATTGTATTGACAGAGAGGAGTGTTCTGTTATTGAAAAGGCATGTGTATTGTAAACAACACGCCTGGTTTTTATTTGTAATGCTCACTGAAGCTATTGTAAACATTATTTACTGCACTGTGTTGATGCAACTTAGCTGACATACAGATTATTGACAATGAAATTAAATCGCATTACGCATATCATGATCATATCTCACTGCGATCAAACAATTTCTTTAAAAAAAAACCAGCACTTGTTTTTTTTTCTATGAATCCCACGTACATGATTATTTTAATTCGATACATATAACTAATCCAAGACAATAGGATCGGTAATGTCAGTCCAAATGCTAAAAATTTGTATGTGAGTTCCATTCTATGAAGAATAAACAATACCTTTTTTGCGCGTAAACATTTCTAGTTTCTACACATTCATTGATTGAATATATTTTCTGGATAAGATAACAAAGTAAATAATGTGAAAACCACCTTGACATAAAATACCATATATTGAAAAATATACCGCGGTACAATTTCGTAAACATAATAATCAATTGTTAAAAGATACGATAAATTGAGTTTCGTAAGACGATTGGGAGAAGTACGTGCGAGTAAATCAAGTTTGATAAATAATTTGTTGACAAACAAAGTATTTTAGGGTTTCTAATCGTCTTGTTTCGAAATACCTGGCAATATGAATGTAAATTAGTATTAATACTAGTATAATATTATATTACTAACTTTCCACCGTCGGCTTCACCCGCGTTTTCAAATAAAACCCCGCATAGTTCCCGTGGGATTTCCGGGATAAAACCTATCCTATGTGTTAATCCAAGTTACCCTCTATATTTGTGCAAAATTTCATTGTAGTTTCATGAAGTTTAGTAGTATTTCTGTAAAAGAGTAACAAACACACACATACACATCCTCACAACTTTCGCATTTATAATATTAGTAGGATAGGATCTGTCGTAGTTAGACCATGCAGGTAATTTATTGCTTCAATTTTATTGTATGCAACAGGCAAGAAACTTGCATCATGTAAATGGCGCTTTAGTATCAGGCATATAGATATTCAATACTGGTAGGAATTAAGGTTCCGCCCAGACAAAACTTTATTCGTTGTTTTTAGCATAGATCTGGAATATTAGGGCAATTCTATTCTAGCATTCCTTTAGCATTCTTTTAAGAGTACAGTAAAAAGAAAAATGACTATGTCTTGGGCGGGCAATGTTTCAAAGAAAATCATATTTATTCCGCATAAAGCCAAGTAAACTATTTTCTTCAATATATTATGTTTTAAGACCTATTTACTGCAATTCATGATGACTTTATTAGGATCGTTTTAGTAGCTCATAAATTGTCCTTGAAATTTCGAATATTCAAAACAAAATAGTAGGTAGTTCGCATTATGTAATTCTATAACATGTTTTATTCATACTCATGGAATAAATGATTTACTAAGCAAATACACTTTATGAGGAATTGTTGTAAAATTAATATTTGCTTTGTTGAAGAATGGTGTAAGTATCTGGACAGGGTTGCCGAATAAAATAATTAGGTAGCTAGGTAATTTATTATGTTATAAGCTACGGACTGAAATTATTTTTGACTAGCGGTCCGCCCCGGCTTCGCCCGTGGTACATATTTCGCAATAAAAGTTAGCCTATGTTCTTTCTCAGGGTCTAAAGATTATCTGTGCCAAATTTCATCAAAATCGGTCCAGTAGTTTATGCGTGAAAACCATACATACATACATACATACATACAAACCTTTCCTCTTTATAATATTAGTATAGATAGGGATGATATATTTTAAAATGCGTCATAAATATCAATTGAGTCGAAATATTTCGTTTTTAAAAGGGAAGAATTTGCGTCGGAATTATGAATCCATTTAATATTCATATTGGTTTACATGTTTCGTTAATTTTTTTTCACTTTATAATTAAGAAGAAAACACACTAAAGGGTTGTTGTAGAGAGTTATTAAAATTTATAATTAATTGGAAAAAAGGTAATAAGTTTACATTTAAAGGTTTACCTGCAAATTGACAGCCCTACGCAATAATTAATCTTTTGCACAAATGTAAATATTGAATAAAACTGATAAATATTTTTTACAAAATATGACCTCGTTCCATTTGCACTTCCTTGTGTAAGAATATATTATTTAAGAGAAATTTAACTTGCATAAGCATTCATTGTAAATGCATTTTGAGCAAAAAAAAACATTGTTTACAACGTGTTAGATATAAAATATAATTATTTGTTTCGAGCTTATTGTTATTATTCAATAACGCTAAATTATTTAATAAAATCATTTAATTTTAATTATATATTTTTATATATTAAGTTTTAAAGCATAATGAAATAGTAAAACTAAGGAATTTTTAAAGATATTTTGCAAGATAATGTAGTAATTAATATTAATGTAGCGTGCTAGAACATACAAGTTGAGTATAGTCGTCATTCGTGGTTGTCTTCAAAGTAATTAGCAAGATAAATTGCTTAAATTAATACTGGTATCTATACACATATATATACACCTATTATATTATTTTACAACCAATTTCATAAAATAAAATGGAATGTTCAAAATCGAATGTATTTTTTTTGGGTTTGTAACCTCAGAACTCTCGACTGCGGGACAGGGCAGGACTTGGGCAGGATATTCTATTTTTTATTTGACAAGTGGATTATTTGAGTTTTTTTATATGCGATGATTTTTAAACGCCAATTTTAGAAATAGGTAATCATTTTTATTTATTTGTGTAGAGAAAAGAAACTCCATTTTGAAAACCAGTTACAAACCATTTTACTTTCCACAGATAAGTTTTAGGTACCATTAGAAACTGTTTGTTTAGAAATACTAAGCATGGTAAATTCACTTTTCCTGAATTATCATTTTTGACTGACCCATTGAAATTATTATTATCGGTAACAGTATATTATTATCGGTAGGTAATTATTATTTTTTAAACTGGAATTAAATCACCTTCATCAGAATGTTCCCTTACCATTCGTTAGACTATACTGTACTAGTATCTACTGTAGGTAAATGACTAATGATCATTATTTTAATAGGTCTTTTTTCTATTTTAATCGGAAATTATTATTCATCTATATACAATTGTTTTATGTATGTACAATATACATAATATTATATGCATAGGTAAATACTGTGAAGATTTCTAAAAATAACATACATTCATTGCTTGCTGTTACTCATTGCCATAACAAAGAAAGTATTGCTTTAATGGCTTACTTTGAATGATAAACCCATTACAATTCCTAATGCTATTTGAATCATTGTTTTGTAATCTCTGATTACTTTATTTGAAAACTTTTGCATTACAGAAACACTTATTTTTAAACTCCTTGTAAGAACCTAATTGACCCCTCGTGTCTTTTTAACCAATTTCAAAAAAAGGGGGAGTTTGTCAATTTAGCCGTTGTGTTTTTTTCCGAAATAGGTATTTATAATAATTTTCTGTTGAAAATAACAGAAAAGCTTATCAAACCGTACTTTCAAGAAATTCCATTACTTTTTTTTAGTCCTTATCAATTTTATATTTGGATATTTTTCGAGTGTTAATAAAGTGTAATACCTACCTATTTTGCAAAAAAATATCATGTTATCGAACTACCAAACTAACTTTAAAAGAAGCCCCTGCAATGCGAACCTAAAATTTTATTAAGTTTAAAAATAATGAAAAGCTGTAAAATAACAAGCTGAAAAGTAAAATAGGTAGGTAGGTTCTTAATTTTTATTTTGACGTCGGTCGATCGAAATCTTTATGCGATAGGTACCTACCCTAAACTTAAACTAAAAAATATAAAAAGCAAGTCCTTGAAATAATCCTATAATGTACAAGTAATTGTATTATATTTAATAATTTAGCGTATTATGTACCTATAGGTTACCCAATACCCATGCTATTTTTTTTCTGGGTCAACGCGAACGAAGCAGGGAAAAGCGGCTAGTCGTTTTCAGAAAATCATAACATTATTTCAAGAGCTAACGCACCTTATAACGCACCATATCAACGTAACTAATCCTGTTAATAATTTGTTCAAGTGTATTACAAATATTAAAATAGTTTTGATAACTTAATTCCATTATAATATTATTTTCGAGATTTTATCAGTATCAAAAAGTAGGTAGGTATACATACCTATGTAAATAACATACTGCTTATGTTGAAAAAGCGCGTAAATGTTAAAAATCGTCCAAAATTGTAATTTAGAAAATCCTTGAATATTTAAGTATTTTTATCATATTAAAATTGTTAAGTCTTTCAGCACAATAATAAAACGAAAAAAAAACTACCGCATTTGTACCTTATTATGTAGGAACATTGTACTATAGTCTATATAACTTGTATACGTAGTATATTATTATTAGTCTGTGATATAACCCTCAAATAAGGGAAAACAAAAGAAATAAAAAATAAGGAACCGGTAGGATGCATCTGCTGTACCGGTTGTGTATTTTGGCTCCATCAAAATTAAAAAGTGTAAAAAATTGGTAATCAATAGGTACCTACCTATTTTGCAAATAAATATTCAAGTGTTTTCGTGTGATGTTTTAATTTTCAATTTATTTATTTTTTTCTACCAGTCAATAACAATAAGTTTATGCATTAGGTACGTTCTTTTAAAACTTTAATTAAGAACCTGGGTATATCAAAAGACAAAAATTCATAATTAAGGACAAGTATTTTTACTTGGTTTATTGTGTTTTGTCTCAAACAATAACCAACTAAAATGTCAGACTAAAAAATCACTATTAATTTTTAACATAAAATCACTGACCGTGCTATCACGAACATTTGAAATGAAAATAATAATTAAAATTGCTCAATTAAGTACACTAAACGACAGTCAATTACAAATTATGCACAAATTAACATTATACTTAGTGACATAACCAGTGACACAATTTATAGATGAATAATATTTTATTGTTCTACAATTTTACACGCTCATATCTCATTCAAAATAAAAAATAAATAAATAAAAAAACTTACGTGGCGAATCCGAAATGTCATCCATGATCGCCAATTTGCTGGGCTGTTTGTCATCTTCCGATTTCAAACCCATTATCACAGTCCGTTTGGAAAATAAAGAAAAAAAAAACAAACAAATTTAAAAAAGGAACGTGTCACACGCACTTATTTCTGGCCGATATTTTTTATGGGCGTTTGTAACATTTAAATTGTCGTAAATGAATTCGCGTCAGAGCGTCATGTTGGAAGATTGGCGGGGCGTGCTCAGTGCGTAGAAGGCTATACTCGACTGCCGTAGTAAGGCGGCCTAGCTTTATTTAAAAGGTATGTGGTTTTAGTACTTCAACATGAGCGCTAGGTAGCGAGATGAGAGAAATTGTAAGATATGGAAGTATATCTATTGCCTAATGGTTCGTAGTCACCAGGGTCGGCGATGTATCACGTTTATCGGACATTATCGAGCGAAAAATGATAGAAAATGAATGGGACATTTCGAAATTTAACGTGAAGCAAACTTGTACTCGAATTTCAATCATGATACTGACATAAACATTAGCTTATGAGTTATGGGTAATGAAAGTAACTTATATGTACCGGCTGGATCCTCCTCCTTTTTTGAAGTCGTTTAAAAAGTATCCGATTTTCGGATAAATAAAATTGAAAATAATTTGGAAAATCCAAAAGTGCACGCCTCATAATTTTTTTTTAATAAATATTTATTAATTATTATTTTTGTTTATTTAATAACAATTAAACCACATCGAATCAGACCCTGAAAAATGAAAGGGTTCTATTCCTGAGCATACTCAAGCGTAAGAGAAAAAAAAAGACTCGATTAGTAAAGTATTTCAGTCGCTATCGTGTTAACAAGAAAAAGGATCCGCACATACAGACACACGGACGTCCAAGACAGAACTTTTTTAAACTGTTTTTTAACTAGTTTAAATAACAAAAATGACATCAAAAATATCATGAACGTTAAAAATAGTGTTTTTTCTTAATATGTGTGTGTATGTATTATCTTACAAGTGCAATGTATGATACATAAAGACATTTTAAGTTTGAAAAATCAGATGTTTTGCGCGAAGTGACAGTAGTACCCACCTCAACGCTTCGCTTATGAGGCGTGCAATAACTTAAGATGATCAAATAAGGAAAAGTGGCTTAAGTAAACGTTATTTTTTTCTTTCTTTTTTACTGTGCAAGCATAAGTGCATAACAGGTTAAATTCTGATCAAAATATTATTGCCTTTGGCTCGGTAAAATCCCGCATCAACAACTTGTTATTATCATTTTTTAACATAACTACCTAATAATATTTTTACAATTATTGTGTTCGTTCACGTATTATTTACTACAATATTTTTGCAAGAACGTAACGTCACGCTACCTTATATGTGTACACTAACTTTTTTGGCATTTTTTCGCAAATTTTTATTTCGTAAAGATATATCCGATCCTTTTAAATCATACTACATAATTATTTTGGCTAATTTTTATATCCTAATAGGTAGGTACCAGATATCTGATTGATTCTTAGTGGAAATAAGCAGACTGAATTTGTTATAGATCTAAATCACCATTAGAAGATTTGGAAGGCGTAATTTTAAATTTGGTGCGGTAAAAAAAAATTCTTTAACCAATTAAAAAATAATTCAATAGAATCCTTTATTTAGAGTTGTGACAAAAGCACGCATTCAATTTTATGTACTGCATCTACTTATAGTACCTATTTGCATTTATTTATACTTGAATTTAGTTACATTTTTTCCTGTACCTCGACTTACTTTTTTCTAAACACATCTCTCACTATTCCACGAACGGTAAATTGAAATACGCGCTTCGAAAATGACAAAACGTAACTCAAAGGTAAGGTCAAAAAATCCCGACCTATTTGTATGCGGCTCACAGTTCAGACATGTTTGAGCTACCGAATTTGGGACATGGATAACTGGTTCCTATTGTTTTTGTACGGCTTTTACTGGTTCAGAGATGCCATTAAAACAGTTCTTAAAAGTGAAGACAGTAAGACGTTTTTGAGAAGGTTGGGTAGTTCGAAATCTGCGATGCAAGTGTGCGATTTGATAGTTATGATACATTATTAATTATTATAGCATCAAGGAAAATAAAGTAGTAATTGGTTATACATTTTCCTTCCTCCAGGTGATTTTCTTGGGTTCTTTACGTACACAAAATACTTCTGCATCGAAATATAATTTGATAATAAGAAAACACTATCGAGGTTTTTTTGGCTTCTTATTACAAAATTTTCAGACTGCAGATATCGTATCACCAACGAGAACTTGATTAGGATCTCAGATATCAATCTAAAAGTCAAAGGGCTCAGTGTGCAAACATAATATAGATTTTTCAATGTATCGAAATCACAGCTATGGAAATTATTCTACGGAAACCATTTTCCAAGAATAAAAAGTCGGTATGTGACATCTACCAACTTGGCCAGTGTGTCGGACTATGGCGGAAACCCTCATAGGATCCCTGTGTCGCTGTGGCAACAAATATCCTGATCGTCTTTAATCCTATCAGCTCACTACTTCGAAATCCAGATTTTCAACATGCAAATAGTTTTCAATAAAGAACTGAAATCTCTTACGTCCTCTAAATGCAATAACAGAATTCGACACATGCGCTATAATAAGAAGTTTTGAAATGGGACAGGTAAAGCAGCCATTCTCGAATGCTTAGCTTCAATGACCTATTACTTTGCTTAGCTTATCGCGTCGCTATAAGCACCGCTTATAACCGTATGCAGTCTTATAGATCCGGTCATTCGCCTGCTTTATTATCGTGCCCTATACACGAGATCTTTTATCACGTTTGAAAGTAAAAGTGGTAATAGTACGCTACTTAAATGTCGGCCCATATAAATACTTCCTAATCCAGTACCAGTTATGTAGGACCTGTTTAAGGTTTAAGGTTTTTTCCATTGACGATTATGAGCATTGACTATTCTTAAAATAAGTTCGAGGTTATGCTATAAAAAGCAAGGGCTAGTAAAAAGTGATGGCGTTGTGGATAAGTACTACATGAACCGAGCTGTCCTGGGTTCTCTCCCGGTGGTGACCATCATAGATTGACTGATCTAGATGGGATATACATATATAAAATCTGTGGAATACCTTTATTTATACGTATACCATCACATCTTACAACAATTCGGTCACTAGGTAATGAAAAAAGCCATTTTAAGCACTTATCCAATATAGATGATGCGGTTTCTAAGTTCAAGAGCTGATACGTCCTCTCATTTTACAAACTTTTATAATTTTGATAAGCCATTGACCCGAACAAAATGCTCTACTTTAAAAGGGGAAGTATCGAGAATCCTTGGCCTCTGGCAAGTATCCTTGTGAATTGTGATATTGAATATGCTCCACCAGGCATTGTTTCAATGATAATTTTTTTAAGCGATTAATTTTCATTGTTTTATTTATACCGAGGAATTAAATTTAACATTTATAAGACATCGTATTTTGATGTAAAATTAAACACCAGAAAACATTATATTGTGGTATATTACTTACATAAATATAGATCATATTTCGACTTTCCCTTTCTACAGTAAACGAGTTCTTCTCCTATACGCCTATAATATAAAGTAGATAGGTACCTTCATTATTGATCAGTATTATTCTAATAGCAATTATAATAATACATATTAAGCAATTTATAGAGGTAAGGTAATAAAAAAGTGAAATAACAAAAAAATATATATACCGGCCGAATTGATAACCTCCTCTTTTTTTGAAGTCGGTTAAAAATGCACTTTAGCATAAGATAGAGTAGAGAAAATAAACTGACTGTAAATGGAAAAAGAATTCAGCAATAGAGCGATTTCAGATACGCATTTGGTAATTCCTATTGACGGAAGCGCCTCAAAACAGGAAAATAATATTTATTCTTAATAAACTATTCTTTATTATAATTAATTAAATTTTAATAATAATTTCTATTCTTTATAAATTTATATAGGAAAATAATAATTACTGGGAAATATAATTGGAGAGCAATGTACCATCTCGATTCTCGATCATAACAAAAATAAAAACCCTCAATTATTATGGTCGTATAATATACCTGTAAAATACGGCGCGGGCGGTTGTAAACAAATTAAATTTTGGATCGAGTTTTTTTTTATCGGAGGAACATATCAATGTAAGCAAAGTTGACCTATAATTAAAGCTAAAAGATTTTAGCATGGAAGTAAAAATAAGCTTGAAAACTTTCCGTTGATTTTCGGAATACACTGAGTGGATTAAAAACGCTTTGTATATTGTAAATGTACATAAAAATCTATAAGCAGATAAGATTAAGATCATATAAAAGAGAAGTACTAAGTATCAATTATCATCAGTGCTGCTGTGGTGGTTGGTGGTTCTGATTATCCAGGAACAAAATGTTGTTATTTCATAATCATCACCTCTATCTATATTATATTACTTATCATGTATATTATATCTATCCTTTACCTTAGGTGGCCTGGAAGAAATCGCTTTTAAGCGATAAGGTCACCTTTTGTACTTTACCTCGAATCTATATAACTATATATTATATACTGTAATGTTAAATGGTGTGGTACAATAAATGGTAAAAGAAATAAATAAATACCTGCTCAAAAACATTGTTTGATGGTGAGCTTTCTTACTGTTGAAATAAATCCCAAAAGCGGTTTAGCAGTATATCCCATACAAACAATCTTTTCTCTTTCTTAAATAACTGTACTTACATGTAAATAAATGTGCTCTAGAACTTTCAGGACATACAACTTTGACACCAATAAATCACTACGTGAAGTCATTCACGCATTATTATTTCATTAGGTACATACGGGTCATCGACACTATGTACATGTTATGTGATTGCTAGACGAAGGGACGCCATGATATGACGTCATCATCATATTGAACACGTACATGTACTGTTACATGTGTCCCTAAATTTTATGGCATAATACGCGGCTAAAGAATATAAAATTATTAATTCAAATATTATGTTGACAAAATCCTCAGAGCAATATTAATTTTGCCTGCCGCCCTTGGAAAAATAACATCCCAACATCATTTAGGTACCTATGGAAACGTTTGCATATAAACGTTTTAGTTTGCCGTTTATAAATCAAGAAGGAATCTTTTGAAAATTTATCAAATTAACTTAGTAAGAACAGTAAGAAATTCTTCCTAGGTAAGTGCTGTACACTGTACAAAAAAAATTGACCATTAGAGTTACCATTTAAAATTAAAAATATTACTTACTTATGTACTTAATACATACATAAAAGTAATATTATTAAATGGTAACTCTAAAACTAGTTTGGCAAATTCAACAGCAGGAAGTATACCTAAGTAGCATTAAAAACGTCTCAGCAAACCGAGCAGTGATTTTTATCAGGCACTAGAAAGTCGATAAAGAAACACTGTAGTTCAAACATTTGCATATTGTTAGGATTAAGCTCGAGTATAACAAATGACAAATAAAGCCAGATTATTATAACTAGTGCGTCGTAAAGATAACTTATCAGAGGCATCAGTACTGCATCGTGTGAAAAGAAAACTTGTGTTGTATCATGTATGAAAACATTATTTATTTCTTTGTGTAAAGACTAAATAAAGAACGTTCTTTATTTATTTAATTGTGGTGATACAGTGATGGTTTATATGTCACGTGCTTTATTATTTTTTTTTTCAAAAAAAAGAAAGAAACGTATGTGGAGGGGGGGGGGGGTGCAGGCAATTCAAATAATATACCTACTTAAAATTGATTATCCCTATGAAAATTGAAGAAATAATACTTAGGTAAAGAAAAATTGAGAATCTCTGCCTTTTTTTAAGATAGTTCATATATGT
Source organism: Colias eurytheme (assembly GCF_061535395.1). Lineage (NCBI taxonomy): Eukaryota > Metazoa > Arthropoda > Insecta > Lepidoptera > Pieridae > Colias > Colias eurytheme. The sequence goes on along the minus strand of NC_142992.1, from coordinate 1,450,515 downwards.
ATACTCTGTATATATATCTTCTTATATATAAAAATGAATAGCAAAATGTGTTGGTAAGCGCATAACTCGAGAACGGGTGGACCGATTTCGATAATTCTTTTTTTATTATATTCCTTGAAGTACCAGGATGGTTTTTATGTAGAGAAAACATAAATATGTACCACGGGCGAAGCCGGGGCGGACCGCTAGTATATATATACAGAGCAACCTCTTGTATATATATATATATATATATATAAAATTAATGGCATTTATACGATTACTACATTTTTAGTAGAGAGGAAATCATTGAAAATAAAATCATTTCAAGCCAGCTGTCGTATAATCTACCGTGTTATGGTCATCTGACAATGTTTTTCTCTCAAAATATTAGATAAAATATAATATTATGACAAATTTTCAAATGAGAGGAAACTTTTTTAAACAAAAACAACTTTTTTTTTCTCCATGCGTGCCGGAGGCTGCCACTGCCGAATCCGCAGAGTTGCAGCTGACGGTCCCGGTCGCGAGCAGAGAGAGTTCATAGTATAAGTACCTGATACATTTTACGAATCTGCGATGGAGAGACTTGGTAATGAAAATTTGTCTCTGGCTCCCAGACTATAAGATTAAAGAAGAAAATACTTTGTCGTTTAATAAAATGTCTTAAAACGTTTATGTGTATTTACTAAGTTGGCCAAGTTTGTTTTGATCACGTTTCATTGCGTAATGTTAAACCTATTTACCGTCATTACCGATAAACAAAACCTAGCTATTTTTTTAGTCATTAATTAGTCATAATAAGATAATACTCGTCTTACTCAAGATTTATGTTTCTAGAATTTGGTAATATCTAATAGCTGGGTCCACACCGGCCGATCCACCGCGATCCGATCGCGCGCGGCAGGCGCGCGATCCAAAGATGCGGGCGGTGTGGACGTGCCGCGCGCGATCCTTGCACGCATTTTGCCGCGCGCGATCCCTACCTCGTGCGATCCGTTAGCGGGCGGTTTTTGTACCCGCTTCAAAGGTGCCTCAGTTGCGAGATGCGCGCGGTGTGAACGGTTGTGTTGGATCGCGCGATCCACCTCACCATGGACATCTCAGAAAGTCGAATATTTCAAATTGAATAGCATTCATTCTTGCAAAATTGTGTTCCACTTCATCTGAAACTAACTCTGCGTACAGCTGAGTCCCAGATTCCAATCGATTTTTGTAAAGTTGTTTCACCCAAAACCGTCGATTTCTTTTTTTTGATTTTTTGCGCAAACATTTCAGTATAATAAAAGTTACTGCTGCAACGGCAAGACGCCGCCGTTGTACGTGTGACTCCATATCGTACAAGAGTTAGACTGGCTGAATCACGGATCGCCTTAGGATCACTTGGAGCGCATATTTTGGATCGCAAGTTTTTAAAGTGGATCGGCCTAACATGATCCACGATCCATGCTCCGCGATCCTGGATCGCGGATCGCGGGATCACTGGATCGGCCGGTGTGGACCCAGCTAATTACCATTTAAATCACTATGTTTTTGATACCTTGAAGAAAATTCTCATAAAATCTCATATTTATTTCCTTTTTTAAATCTAGGTTACCACCGTAGACTACAGGCTTTATAGGTGCCCTAGGTTATACATATTTGGATAAACAACTTGTTTAATATTTATCTCTACATTTGTAGCATATTTATAACTAATAATTACTAGGTATCTATAATAATTGTTTTTTAAGAATTCATTTCAAAGTGATTTGTCAGAAGATAAAAAAGCGCGTTATAGTTTTTCCTCGTATGTATTTATTTATGTTTATTCCAGCAGAATTTCGAAACTACTTTGCATAAATAAATAATAATAGTTTAAAAAAACTAAAAAACACGCTTTTAGGTCGGTTTTCTATATAAAAAGCGTGTTTTTATTTTTTTTTAACTATTATTTATTTTATCAAATTAGTGTATTATGTCATCGGTCCTCAATAAATCTACAAAGTTTGAACAAAATCTGGCCGTTTAAAGTGGGTCAAAATCGCGCCCAAAGAAGTCGGTTACAAACATACAGGTGAAGCTAATATAAAGCGTGTAATGAGGTATCGAGATTGATGAAAAATTAGGTATAGAGACATTAGTGTAATAATATACTGTTAGATTATAATATACCTAATATGGCCCTCCTATTCAGCAAAATACATGGCAAATTGTAGTTTAAAAAAATTGTGTTATGGGAGCATAAATTTCAATCAGAGGACAAAAAAATAACGTTTGAGTTTATAAAATAAAATAATTTATTATTTGCAAATAATAAATAATATCTTTTTTCTTTTTAAAATTATGCCGCAAACCGCCAAGAGAAATTATTTCGAAACTCAAACGTTATTTTAGTGTCCTCTGATTGAAATGTATGCTCCCATAACACAATTTTTTTAATCTAGAATTTTCCATGTAATTTGCTGAGGCCATATTATGTATATTATAATTTATAATAAATTATTAATTATTTATTTAAATAATTTATTAAGTAACTAGTTAGATACCTATTTCAAAATAATAAATAATTTATTTTCATTGTTGTAACAACAATCTGTACAACATAAGCATATATAAACGTTATTCATGATCATGACAGGATGCCGAATTAGGAGAGCAGCACCTATCTAAACAAATTGTATGGAGATATTTTTTGAAATCCCTAATATTAAATAATTAATAAGATAAATAGCGTGACATCCATCACGATTTAAACACGCTAAGTCATCATAGGCATTGCAATAAGCCCCATTAGATCAATGATAATGAGATTTGCCTATATATAAAATATTTATAAATCCAACCACGCAAAAATAGGCTGATATGGAGCTTTGCAGTATATTTATTATTTAACGCGAGTAAATTAAATTATGAACAATTTGTAAGGTGGCAAATACTTATAAAGCATTTGGGAGTGGTGCATAAAGGCAGTCGTGGACCAGCCTTCTGAATAAAAATGTCTTCCATTAATGAAATGAAACCTTAGAGGGGGAATCCGGAATTTATCGAGTTAAAAATGATTTGTCACTCTCGCAAATAAAGAAAGAAAGACATTTAATTAAAATATTACTTTTTTTTACTAAGATAAGGTTTTAATCTGATCATAGCTGGATAACCGATTTGCCACCTGCAGTGTTCCCGAACAACTACGACATTGGGGCCTTCAAGAAAAGAGCTTATTTGTCCATAAAAGGCCGGCAAAGCACCTGTAACACTTCCAGTGTTACAAGTGTTTATGGGCGGTGGTGACCACTTAACATCAGGTCCCACCTGCCCCTTTGCTTGCTCTGTCAAAAAAAAAAAAGTCTAGTATCCAGCTAGGTCGCAATATTTTTTGTTATTTTTAAAATAAATCCAATGCACGTTAAAAAAATCTCACGTGAATAATTTGAAAGGATATCGAATCAAATCTCACAAAACCAGCAGAAGAGAAGGCGTGAATATTTTCAAAAAAGGTAGGAAAATTATAGGTACGTAGGTACTAGGCAAATTTTTGTCTTATAGAAATTAACTGAAACATTTCGTAAGTTCAACTACCAATGATATTACATACCGTTATCTTTATTTTTTAATACAGATATTTGCGGAAATAAAGCCTGTGGGCTGTGTTAGTTTCAAACTGTAAACATTCCCATTCTACGCAACAAAAAATAAAAAAAAACATTATAATATTATGTACATTTTAAAAATAATAAGCTTACGCAGTTTTGACATGTCCGTCGGCTGATAACACGCATTTTATCAAGATCATGCGAATAAAATGTGATTTCCAGCATAGTGTAAAGTGTTGTATATTTGTATTTTCACTTTCCTTAATGAAATACATATGTTAATTTTCAACGTGGGTGAAGTTTTTTTATGCGAATTAGTTAGCGACAAATCCATTTTAATTTTTAATATAATGAGTACTAAAAGTAAAGGCGTAAAATAGGATATAGGTACCTAGTGGATATAGTCTTTCTGTATTGCGCTTTCACGACTAAAATGAACTTGAATGAACTTTGGCATCAAAATCAAACATTGGCTAATATACTGGTTAAAGACCAATAAAAAAGTATTTAATGGCCTAAGTGAAGAAGATGAAAGTTTTTATCTGTGATTTTTGTAATGTAAGGTCATCCAAGGCAAAAGCACCACGGATATTGTTTTTTTTTATTTCCGGGTAACATATTTTTTAATACCTACCTAATTTAGGTACATGTTAATGAACCGATAAGTTGTTGTCGCTGCATATAATAAAGAATGTTTAAACATTTCATGTTGTTACAAGAAATAATCAAACAACGTTTATTTGAAAATAAAATAGCATAACAAAATTTGTTAATATCCTCATCCACGTTACATCAGACCGTTGTGATTCTTTCAAATCTCAAAACAAATTCACTAGTTTATTTTGCATTTAATAACAACGATAAAAACGTAAATAAAGAATTAAGAAATATGAATATGATGGTTGCCAGTATATGAAGTAATAATTATTTTTTTATTAGTACAGTGAGTCATCATCATTTTGAGTACTTACATATTATTACAATTATTAAAAAATCCCTATCTTCTTTTTAAGGAGTTGCCAATGTTGGCATTTTTGTTATGTATATTTAATATAATAATATTGTAAACGTGTAATATAAAATATTGAAAATATTTATTATACGTTTATAAAAACAATACAAATGAAAGAAAATATAGCTTTTTTATTGTATAAAAACAAAAATATTGCACATAAAGTCCAACGGTGATTGCATTCAGAATGTTTCAACTTTCAAATGCTATATATATGCTACCTATAAGCCGAATACAATAAAGCGTCATTTTCAACTAATCCAGCTTCCGTATCTATAGTTTTACTGAACCGTCATCAGCCCTACTCGAGAGCACTTGAAACCGCGATAAAGTTAATCTCTGTCGTGACATTTCGATGACAGATACAAACAGCCAATCAGATCGCAGTGTTGCCAGCACGCCCACGCTTCATGAATCTCATGCTGGCGGACCATGTGCATCACAGACTTGTCAAAGTTATCTTATTTGCAATAGCAAATCCTTTTAGTGCCAAGCCTCCTAGTTTATGCGTGTTTTATTGTATTTGATTGTCTCTTTATTTTGCTTTATTGTTGTGATTAATTACCTGTATACATAACAACAAAGAGGAGTAGTTGTACTGCATTACTGCTTACAAGCTATTTTGACGTCATTATTAAAATGTCAAACAAGATTTTTAGTATCTGGAGTAAGCGAATGTTTGCCACGGGAATTCTATATTATTCGTCTTTCTTATAAGTGCCCTTGTAAATATATATAAAAAATTGCTACATACAACAGTCAAGACAACTCTATTTAAATTATAATGTAGGAAATTCGATAAGATTATCAAAATATATGGTATTACATCTTATAATATGACGTGCGTAGGTTCGTAGTATTTTAAGTTATCTAAATTCTTCTTTTTCTTTTGTCTTTTTTAGTGTAAGATCTATTTATATTTAAAAACACGTGTAAATATATAAGGCCGAGGTTAATTCAGATTTCAAAAAAATCTTTAGATGTAGTTACCTAGTGGCTAGTAGATTATACTATTAGTTAGTTCTTTAAAGAAACGAATCTTCAATGGCGGCGCTTATCATTCCCTCTCGCTCACACACGGCCGTACGGTATGCAAAAAAAAATGGAAAAATAAAATCACTAAAATGTATTTGATTTTCCCTATAATAGTTTTTATCATAAATTTACAATGACAATTATGCATTTGCGAAAGTAAATAATGTTTTATTGGAATTTGACAAAATATGTTCTTTGGGAAAAGTTGTTCAGTTTTATGGCCTTATTACAAGTATTATGGGGATTTTATTACATTCTGTATACGTAAATATGATAATTCATATAAATACACAAATACAATAACAAAAAAGTTTGTCAACAAACAATTTGAAATAATTAATAAAATAATTATCAATTTACGTTATTTTTATTTTCTTTTTTGGTGATCCTACCATCTGTCAAAGTCAGCTTTGGCCGCCATTGAAGATTCGTTTCTTTATTGAACTGACTAATACTTACGCCATACTCGCCAGTTTGAGTTGCGTTTTCATGGTCGGATATTTTTATACTTTTATTATTAATTATGATAACAATTTATAATATAGGTATCTACGTCCTACTCAATATTGCTATGTAGGTATTGCTAATGTCACGGAAACAACCTTGATTTGAGATTTATTTAACCTTTAAGTATGGACGTCATTTTTTCTTAACACTACTGCGGACGTGGAGTCTCACAGGCTCCTATATGTACATACTTTTTTTTGAGAATTTGATATAAGGTTGCTTTAAAGCTGATTGGATATTGAATTTAAGGGATTTAGCAATAAAATAACGTGCTTATGTAATCAACTTTTATTAAAAAAAATATAGAAATGTAAAAAATAAAAAATCGTGACACTTTTAAGTCTAAATTTACTTAGGCTACATTTTTAGATATTAAAAACAGCCAAACTTATGACTATAACAAAATGAGTCTTTTTTTCTTAAAATATAATATATAAGGAACCAAAAACACAAAATACCTACTTCAGGTAACTAATACAAAAAAAATTGACAACGGTCTAATACCGCTAATTTATTGGCAGTCAGTGCACAAAGGTCTAGAACATTGGAGACACACAGGTTTCTTGCACCCAACACAAACATAGGTAGTTATCCTATGTTTTTTCGCGGGACTGATTCTACATGCTCTTCTGGACCCTTGAATGGTTTCTTGATCCTGGACACCTTCTGTAACCATATCATTACCTAAAAAGCGATTCATAGTCAACCTCAGTTCTCTTGGCAATGAAGTATTTATAACACGTCTTTGCACATGAGGCACTACAAGCACGAGTGCTAGATTTTTTTAAAAAATCTCCTCTTTCCACAGCTTTTGGAACTGTCCGATTCTTCTCCTAGGACCTGGTCCGGTTCCCGGTCCTGATCTTGGTCCTGATCTTGGTCCTGATCATGGTCCTGATCTTGGTCCTGATCTTCATCACTGCCACTCTCATGATTTTGTATTAGTTCGGACTCCAATATAAAAAAAACCTTCAATATTCTCTTCATTGTCAGACTAATCCGTAGCTAACAACTCACTCACTTTTTGTTCGAAAGTTGGATCAGCGACACGGAAATTTTTTGCGCAGGGCCCTGAACAGAAGTCGTAGACGGTAGTTTTGATGAAAAATTACCGGCATTATTTATAATTTGATATTTTGTACTACAAAATCTGAAACAAACATAATCGCCCTTATAAAATATATTATATGACAACAATGGACGTGTAGCCTGACAGGCTCCAGTCCATTTTTGGATGGTTATTACTCACGTAATATTCACCGGACGACACAACCTCCTCCCTCGTTGGTAGTTTGGCAACTAAAACAAAAGCTACTGAGCCGCTCAATCCCGGGGAGCGGGGGGAAATAGGTGAAACTATGAAAACGTAAACATTGAGTAGCCTGTGAGACTCCACGTCCATATACTTAAAGGTTAAGTAAATTAAAATTTGCTTAGAATTTTTGTAAAATATCTGAATAAAAAGTATGTATCACATTAATTAATATAAGATAGTTCGATTCGAGTAAGTAGGTACTAGGGTCATTCGAGTGATGGGGTCTCGGACGAATTCTACCCGTGGCCCCGTCGTTGATGCGGCTTGACGGAATACAGTGGGGTTTTGGTCGGTAGGAATCCGACATAACCCACGGCCTTTTCCCCGGAAGCCGTGGATATCTATGCAAGATTTCCCCACTTAAAAAAAAGGGTCATTTGAGTAGGTACTATCTTCTTGTCTTAATATATATAAATCTCGTGGCACAATGTTTGTCCTCAATGGACTCCTAAACCACTTAACCGATTATAATAAAATTCGCACACCATGTGCAGTTCGATCCAACTCGAGAGATAGGATAGGTTTTTTCCCGGAAATCCCACGGGAAAGGGAACTATGCGGGGTTTTCTCTGAAAACGCGGGTGAAGCCGCGGGCGGAAAGCTAGTTATCTATATATTCTGTGTCGTACGTAATTTTTCGCTATTTAGTCATTTCATCAAATCTATTTTTATATCCGGGCATAGCATCAGATTATACCTACGCATCAGATTATACCTACGTATAATCTGATCCGAATTCCGATCTGATCTGACAAGTGCCGATTTTATTTATTAAACTTACGCGTAAATAATTAGATATAGGTAACTAACTACGCTATTTATTTTAAACCTATTTTTTTTATAGATTTTTAAAATAATTTAATTTAACTGTAATTATTAGCATTGGGTCCTTGGACGAACAAGTGAGAAACCTGCCTTCCAAGCATTCCAATTTCCAGTAGGAATTAGGACTAGGAGTATAAGGACTGCCTGATCACTATCATCACTACATAGTATAAAACAAAGTCGCTTTTCCTGTCCCTATGTCCCTTTGTACGCTTAAATCTTTGAAACTACGCAACGGATTTTGATGCGGTTTTTTTTAATAGATAGAGTGATTCAAGAGGAAGGTTTATATGTATAATAACAACCATTAAATAGTGGAGAAGTACTGTTATTTTTGAGGTTCCTAATGTGATGTCGTAAAAAATTACATTTTTTCCGCTTACATTGCAAACGCAGGCTACGAGTTTTATAAAAAAAATGTACTAAATATTATACACATTGAAAAGGTCTACAGAAAAGTCCGCGATGGTATATGTCTATCTCTTATGGATAACCCACAATAACTTTTTTTTGTCATTTACTTTTTACGAGAAATAATGGCTAATTTTCGAAGCGATTTTAACCAATACAGCATTAATCCTTAACCAATTAAATACCTTGAATACATTGTTCATTTAATATAGATCTATATGGCCATTTACACCGTATGATTTAAGTGAATATTTTCGAAGATATTACAGATTTAAAAATTGCGGGACGTAGCGTTTGCGGCGCGGCGGTACCGGCCGGCCGGGCCGCTATGTTTTTTTATACCTATACAACGTTCACGGTTCACAGTTTTTCTGTAGTGTACAATGTACATATTTAGTATCAGCATTGCACCCGTGCGAAGCCGGTGCGGGTCGCTAGTATACTATATACAACAATAATAATTATTATTGTAATTATTCATGGGAATTCATTATTATAAGTATTGGTAATATGGTAATAATTATATTTTATGATGGATTATGGTCCGGGAGCCAGCAGCAGATTTTATGACCAAGTTCCTCTCAAGCGGTAATTAGTAAAATGCATCAAAGTATAGTATTATGAAGCCTCGTGAACGTCAGCTGGAGCTCGGTTGGGGGGAAGAGCGGTTGTAGCCTCCCGTATCAGCTGACGGTTTTTCCACCAAGATACAGCCAGCTGACATATATATTTATCCACAGTTACATATAAGCTATCATCAGGTAAATTTTTGTTTGAGAGGAAATAACGGAAAATAAATTTTTCTTTAAATTTAACTTTCATGTTCGAGACACCAGCTGACGTATAATACACCATGTTGTAACCAGCTGACTATTTTTTTTCGTTGAGATATTGGGTTAGCTACAATTTGACAAATTTTTAGCTGAGAGGAAATGAATGAATGAATGTATTTTTTTTCCTATGTGCGTGGGAGGCTACAACCGCTCACCCCCCCAACCGAGCGCCAGCTGACGTTCACGAGGCTTTATAATACTATACTCTGAGGCGTCTGACGAATTATCTCTTGAGAGGAAATAGTTAACCAAATTTGCACCTGGCTCCCTAACCATTATTACTTATGTGAACTATGAATAAATATCTAGGTAGCTTTTTTTTAATTGAACAACATACGTGGACGTGGTTTCGTCGAGAATGTTACTCAATATAAACTAAAACCACAGACTAATAATAATATACTACGTATACAACTAAAACTATTTATCAAAATAATAATCTAATCCGACCGGACCTCGACGGTTTATTTTCCAACTTTTTAAAATAGGTACGTATTTTAATTTTTAGCGTATGTCGCGCCATCTTTATTTAATGGTAAACAATACTTAAAGTATTATGATAGTACGTTAATTGCTCGCTAGATGTCGCAAGTTTATAAACAACGGTAAGTATAATATTACATATACATAATATTACCAAAAAATAAAATATTAACGAAATTATTATATAAATTTTCCTACTAAGAATTTTAAATATACAATGACATTTCATTGTATGTCTATTGTGCGGTCAATTGAAATTTCTGAACTGGCAACTTGTACTACTACATTTCTTGGCCAATTGCAAGCTCTCTGTGAAGTGCGAATTGAAATTCTGAATTCACGCCTGTCGGCCATATTGTTATTTGTAATTCTTGAATCGTTTTGTCGTTGCGTTTAATTATAATTTATTTGCTAAAATCATAATATTTTAAATATTCTAAAAACGTTTTGTGTCAATAAGTGTATCGTGCGTCTTATTTTATTAATTTAAGTTTGAAAGACTTCGTGTAGTTCTTAGAATGGGTAGAAAGAAGAAGAAGGCGTCTAAACCTTGGTGCTGGTATCCTTTTACAAATTGCAATTAAACTAAATTTCGAAACATGGCCTTCGGAATTTTTCGTTCTATGTTTACATATATGATTCAGTTATTTCCTTAGCAAATTATACAGGTATTGCAACAGGGAATTTGACGATGAAAAAATCCTAATTCAACATCAAAAAGCGAAACATTTTAAATGCCACATATGCCACAAAAAACTGTATACGGGACCAGGGCTGTCGATTCACTGCATGCAGGTATGATGCTCGTCCTATATCTTGGCAGTCGCCCCAACCGCCTACGCAATCGCAAAGTATTTTTTTAACTGGTACACTTATAGGTTAAGATATTTTGGCACATCATATGCGCCAAATTGCGGATCTATAATAGTTATTCATAAATATCGCGCCTTATAGTCTAATTTTCAGTCGTTTTTGTCTCGTGATGCATTCGTTTTATACATTTCAGGTCCACAAAGAAGCGATAGACAAAGTTCCAAATTCATTACCAAATAGGTCGAATATAGAAATTGAAATCTATGGTATGGAAGGTATACCCCCTGAAGATATAAAGGAGCATGAAAGGCAGAAAACAGGTATAAACATTGAATTATATCCGGCTTAGGCTGATTGGAACATGAATCATGATGTATGTACTACTTATTTTTATATTAACATGCTTGGGACACGGTAGCCTTAGATGTAATTGATGTGTAGTCATAGTGTTCCAGTGAAGGTAGGTGTGCACACATTTTAAGACTTAATTTAATCTAATATAATGCTTTAGGTGGTGGCAAGGTGTCAGACAGTGATGACGATGAACCAGCTGCAAAGAAAAAGGCAACATCAGCATTGGTAAGGGTTTCTCTAACTACTTTTTATTATAAATTACGATTACCTTTTAGTGAAGACTTCATTTCATTGTGCAAGTTACAAATTCATTTATTACTCATTGTTTTCATTTCAATTATGTTTGTTTTTGTTATACTCGCAACAGTTTCCTATTTACTCAATACTCATGCTTCAACAATTTAAATATTATTCATACATAAAGCTCATATCTAATAATCTTACTTACTTACTTGGAGTAATCTTACTTACTTGGCGCAGGGACCCAAAGTGAGTCTTGGCCTCTGACAATAAGAGCCTCCATTTGACTCCTGCGCCATCTCTTGCCGGTTTTCTAATAATCTACACTATACAATTACATTTTTACAAAAATAGCAAATAATTCTACTAGATTTCAAGATTTTATACATAAAATGTATATTTTAGCTGGGCCCTGGACCTTCGAATGTGACGCAGGGGATCTTACCGACCCCCATGGGTCCCGTACCTCCAGGAATGTACCCTGGCCATATGGCCATGAACCATATGATGCCACATTTTATGCAAGCACCTAGGTATGTATATTATATTTTCAATGTAAGTATATAATATCTTATGGTATATTATATCTTATATTAGCGTGTAAGTATATGTATTTTTAGTATCATCTATTTATGTTTAACTTTTTACCTACCTCTGCTGTACTTATTTATTGTTTTTCACACAATCTGTTGGTTGCCTGGAAGAGATTACTTGTTAGTAATAAGGCCGCCTTCTGTGTTGTATGTCCTAGCTTAAGTTTTTATTGTACCTACTATTGTTATATTTGCAGCACAATAAAGTGTTTAAAATAAATAGATAAATATATATTGTTTTCAATTCAATCTTTTACTAAACTACCAACAATAATTTTATTTTTACACAGTTTTGTATTAATGTCACTTTTCTTAGAAAACATCCTTTAATTGTAAAAGCTTGTTTATGATCCCTAATAATTAAATCAGAAGCATTCCTATACAACATTATTATTGATTAATAAAATAAACATTTGTTATTGCTACAAACATGGCATATTCATATCATTAGAAATAACATGTCCATGTGAAAACAAGTATAATTATGTTCTAGATGTGGAATAAGTAATTGCTTTTAGTCATTGGTAATAAAAATATAGATAAAAGTACCTTAATTTATTTTTTATTTTCGTTTATTGTCAAACTTCGGAAAATATTTTTGTACATGATTATACTTTGCATATATTTTTTGGTGGAAATAGAATATCCAAAAAAGGGATTTGTTTTAAATATCAACAAAGTTCTAATGTCTGACAGGAAAACAATCATTACCATTGTAATAAGTGCTTTGATAAATTTAGAATTATTTTGAACTAGCTGTGCCCCGCGGTTTCACCCGAATTGCTCCGCTCCTGTTGGTCTTAGCTTGATGATATATAGCCTATAGCCTTCCTCGATAAATGGGCTATCTAACCCGAAAGAATTTTTCAAATCGGACCAGTAGTTCCTGAGATTAGCGCGTTCAAACAAACAAACTCTCCAGCTTTATAATATTAGTATAGATTTAGTATAATTATTGTATACTTACTAATGTAGTTATTTTATATGTAACTTATAGAATGATGATGCCCGGCATGAGGCCGCTCTTCCCTGCAGTTAGTGTTCCTGTATCAACACCTAGTAAACCTACCTTCCCTGCGTACAGGTATGTCCTAGAATCTAGATAATATTAAGTTGTCAGTGTAACAGATTTGTAATGGAGAATGAAATGGAGTTTCTTGCCGATTCTTCTCCGTAGATACTGCTTTCCGAATCAGCGGTAAATGTTAAAAATATGTACCTAATGATGTTTCTAAAGTGCTTCTAGAAGAAGTCTAATTGAATAAATAAATGTTTGAGTTTGAATGTGTCCATCCCCTTTATGTTACCAATTCTTGTAAATATTCATCGATTTTTGAACTTTCATATTAATATTATACATAGCCTAATAGACAGTTGTAATAATATGTAGTATTGGCAATTTCTAATTACACTTTACAAAAAACAGTTTTTAATCTATGTCTGGTAAAAATATAGATAGCTTGAAAAATCTATTATTATAATTTGAATGAAACCGCATGTAATTTGTTTTGGGTCGAAATTTGTTACGAAATACGTATATACGAAAATACAGTAAATATATTTATAAAAATTCTAGTTCTAAACAGGTAGTTTTTTCATATAGGTAGTTTTTTTTTTGTATAAAATCTGTTGCATTCTATTAAATAATTTACAACTATGTGTTTATTATATAAGATGATAGAAAAGTAACACCAATTTTCTTAAAAATTGTGTATTTAATTCAAATTTGTATTTGAAAAATGTTTATCAATGGTCATTTTGCTTTTGGAACTTGCAGTCTTAAGTTACATTCAAAGGAAACTTCCTGTTACAATTCAAGCAATTTGCTTGTTATTATCATAATAATACTAATAAGACGGCTATTGTGTTGTTTCGCTATAAAACATAATTACATGATTTGATGCTTTTTATCACATGTAGATCTCATAATTATGATGCATTGTAGAACTGTTTAAAATGCTATATCTTATATTCATATGAAAGAAGAAATAAAGGATTATTCTGTTTAATAAAAGAAGTTTTATATTTTCTCTCAAAAGTAATCTAATTAGCTATGTAAAAGTCTTGTTCAAATGATATTTTTATTGTAAAACATGCAATGCATGTTTTGTCTTGCATTGAATGAGGTTGATTAGTGTAACACTATTACTAATTGCTCAAGCGTGTTGAAACCATAATAATGTGTAAATGTCTATTGACTTTCTGTTATTTGCAATATAAATAATTTTGTTAGTCTTTCACTTAGATTTTTTTATTTTGAATGGCTCCATATATTGGCTTGGATAAATATTAAAAATACATTATTATTTAAGTTACTAGTCATGTTTCTGTGTATAAATTTAAAACAAAATAGATTTAGATTTAAGAAAACAATAGACCATTCTATAAAAATACATTTAATTATTCAAACACACAAAACCAACAAAACCACAATACTCCAGAGTCTGTGGTTGTTCATGGGCGGCGCCAATCATCGCTTTCTGTACGGTGACGCGCAAGCTCGTTTGCCGACTTATAAATATAAGACTATATAAAAAAAACATCCATTCTCTAATTCTATTTTATTCATTATCATCAAATTAATTTATAAATTCCAGTAACGCAACAATAAGCGCACCGCCAACAACCTCAACGAGCAACAGCGACCCCAAAGAGAACGGGGACGTGAAGCCCCCAGCGGCCAACACCTGTCCCCTGGTCACCGCCACGGGCGCGGGCTCCAAGATAATCCACCCCCCGGAGGACGTGTCCCTCGAAGAGATCAGAGCGAGGAACGTCAAGTACAGGCCGAGACCGAAGCCCGACAGTACGCCCGTGTCAGCCCCGGCCATGATCACACCGAGCACCAGTCAAGCTGAGGTAGTTATTTGTTGAAGTGAAAACTTCTTTAGCGGCGTTGGGTATAAAATTTTAAACTCGCGTCAGGACACGTGGCCTGATCGAAAAAGCGTAAGACGGATGTTTTTTTTTTATTCCATGCGTAAGACGGACCATTCCAAAATATCAAACATACTGAACGTTAATAATCAAGTTTTCACTTCTGCCGGCACTCCCGGAGTGCAATCCGTCTTTTTTTTTAATACAAGTTGAGGGATATTTTAATTGATGTTAAACGCGATTTATTCATTGATTTATTGCAGTTGCCCCGTGTATGTCCACCATAATCGCTTAAAGTGTGCGAAACGTCAGGATAATAATATAATGAATAAATCGCGTTTAAACGTTAAAATCGTTAATAAAACATTTGTCTTGTCTGTCTGTCTTCCATCATTTCAAAAACGCCTGTACCGATTTTCAATAGGTTCTTGAAATTTTAAATAAATTATACTAGTGGCTAGTAGTCGAGTCGAGTGTAAGAGCTAGCGCGCACGAGCAACTTTGTCTCTGCAACTATTTTGTCTCCGCAATTATTTTGTCTCTCCACCCATGGGCTAGTATGAAAGTGCGCGCACGTAGCGACGCAACTCTCCATACAAATGATGGGAGAGATAAAATAGTTGCGGAGACAAAGTTGCTCGTGCGCGCTAGCTCTAAAGCCTTGTATCCACTTGAGCATGCTCAGGCGAATGAGCGGCTCATTTGGCCGAGCCGCTCAAGTGGATACAAGGCTTAAGGTATCAGCCCGCACAGCGGCCCTAAGAGCGTATACGCACGTACTAAGTCCCTCGCATATACTAAGTCCCTCGCACTGCAGGTGCAGCACACCCTGCAGGTGGCGGCGCACATGTCAGCGGCGGTCGCGGCGGCCCGCCAGCAGGCCCTGCGCCGGCCCGTGCTGCCCGCCGGCATGGGCGGCATGGGCAGCATGGGCGGCATGCCCAGCATGGGCAGCATGCCGGGCATGGGTGGCATGGTGCTCGGGCAGGTGCGCGTGCCCGTGCCCGTGTCGATGCCGCTGCCCGTGCTGCCCGTGATGCCGCAGTTCAACCTCGTGCGCCCGCTGCAGCCCGGTCAGTATTACTACATGCACCATAGCTAGGCGATACCGAATATATAACGAGCCAAGTGTAGGACGGATACAGTTAGTGTTGATGACTTCTGTTTTTGAGATTCCGTTTTGTAAACGAGCTACACCGTTAAGTGACAGTGTTTTGAATAATTTTTGTAGACTTGTTTAATGATGTTAAATGATCAGTGCGTTTTTTGACAATATAATTTGAAGAATCCGTTTGTAACTGCAGTAAATTATGTTAATAGGCAGTGTACGAACAGCTCGTTATTTATTTTCGATATTGCATTTTTTTTTTATAATAATGAGTTAATAATACATACGGAGTTCACAAATCCGTAGCACATGTATCGATGTACATGTTACCTTTAGATTAAGTCTTTGATATGTTTAGCCTCTAACGATAAGTGACCTCTATTATTCTACTCTTTTAAGCACTTTCTATATTTGTATTGTAATTTCTGTCATAGAGAGTTTCCTTTAGCTACTTAACGTAGCAGAATATGTTAGGGATAACGCTGACTACGAGAGTTTGAACCGAACGAGTCCACGATTTGTGAACTCTACACGACACACCGTTAAAATTTGTTTTTAAACTGTCAATTGTAATTATTTTTAGTGACTATTTACTCACGATGAAGGCATACTTTTGAAACGGACCTAAGGGCCTAATGTTTGCATTTTTGTCAAGGTAACTGAAAGCATTTCGTAGGTTTAGGTGATTAGTTGTATAGTTATTGTTGCACAATTAATTAAGTACATTTATTGCTGTTATATTAATATCCGTCTTTGGTGATGACTTGTAAAGATCCCGACACATTCCTTATTGTTAAAGACATTATTTTTATATTCATTTTTTTTCATATATTGTAACGCAAAGGTTTACCTCCGAGTACACTTAGTGGGTGTTATGTACCGAATACTCTCGAAGCTCAAACACGCATAATGTACCTAAGTTGACATATCGGCGTGGAAAATGGATTTGTTCAATAAAGTCATGTATTTTCGTGCACCTGTCTTTCTATTTTCCACGACACCTAAGCGTAAGGCAGTGGCCGGTGCGGTGCGCGGCCAAGTGCCGAGTGCCAAGTGCCAAGTGCCGCCAAGTGCCACGTGCCAAGTGCCGCCAAGTGCCACGTGCCTAGTGCCACGGGCCAAGTGCCGCGGCTCAGGCTAACACCCACTAACACGAGACGACATTGCCATATACACGAGACCTGACCTTTATCTGTGATTTCGATGCCACAACCGTCCGAGCGTCGGATCGAATCGGTAATTTTATTCACATTAATGGATTTGCTTACTGTAGTAGCTCTATCTTATTACTGTCTCGAATTTTTCTCGTAGTGTCATATGATATGTGAATATTTGTCGGTTGACGGGTGGGTACACTAATATTATTTTACGTAAAGTAGTTTTGTCGCTTTAAAATGTGCATGAACCGAAGACTTCGGAATAGTCGTTTGGCTGAGAGAATTTTTTGAGAGTACGACCGTCACGGATCGCACCGGTACATGCATGTACGGGGCGAGTCTTCGCGCCGACTTACTTTTTTTGGAAAGTGTGATTTTTCATGTGAATTATTTATCCTACCTACCTGTGTTCCTTCGCTTATACTGCACCTTATCGGTCGCCACACCCGCGTGCGTACATGTGCGGCCCTTCGGCCTGCCCTCACAGCACCGTAGTCGCTTCACTCGTAGGGATCGTTCCATCCGACCGTGCCTTTAGCCCATCTAAATTGTATCATTCCGAGGGCACGTCGATACCGACCGGTCGAAGGCCGCACAGGCATGTACACACCGCGGGTGTCGGTCCGGCGAAGTCCGGGCGACAGGCGATTGTGAACAGTCACAACGGCTCCGCCGTGTGTTGGACCGCTGGTCCCCTGTTGACTCGGTGTGGGCTAGGGAGAGGAGGGATAACCTACACATTATTTATTGTATCGATGCGCGGTGTTCACTTCGCCCCGCGCCGCTCTCGGTCCACAGCGAACTGACTCTAGTAACTTTGTTCATTGTTTGTAAAAAAGTAATTCAGGGGGGTGACTTTAATAACAATAATTACGTGGCCCAATACGTCGCAAATTTTCAGGATCAGCTTTAGCGAAAGCTGTTTCGTACGACCGGAAGTCGAATTGGCCAAGGTAAGGCAGGGAAATTAGACGTGCATTAGCTCGCCTCAGAAACGTATTGGTCTTTGCGGGGTCAGGTTGTAGAATCAGTTCGGTGTGTGCCGCGCGGGGCTCGTGGGTCGCCGCTAAAGTGCCGTTGCGCTGTGCAGGGATGCTGCTCCCGGGCGGGATGATGCAGATGGGCGCCATGTTCCCGGGCGGCGTGCCCGGCCTGCACATGATGCAGCCGCGCTATCGGTAGCTGAGGAGTTAGGCTAAGCGTCCCCGTCTCGCCCGCCGCCCAGGTAGGCCTCCGCCCCAAGAAGCTTATATCCAATACACTGGAGATTGCACTATGACCATTAACTTGTAACAAGAAAATATGACGTTGAATGACGCCTGTATGTTTTTTTATCCCTTTACACCAACTTGCCAAGTTAGGTGTGAAAGGGGTAAAAAAACATACAGGCGTCATTCAACGTCATATTTTCTTGTTACAAGTTAATGTTCATATTGAAATCTCCAGTGTATTAGATATAAGCTTCTTGCTCCGCCCCCACGGGACACTTTCGGTTCGCGCACCCTGACTGACGGTATGGTGACTGGTCGTGTTGGAAAGTCGAGTTTTGACGCTTTATACTGATGAATAATGTAATGATAAGACTTTTATACTTGATTGAGCCGCGCTGCTGTAGTTTAATTTGTAATAGATAATGTGAATTTGAATAATATATAAACGAGGGTGGAACGGAAAGAGTCCCGACGGTGAGTGGCGGACGGAACTCCGCCAGCGATTCGGTCGGTGAGGTTAAGCGGGGCAAGGTAAGGCCGGCGCAGGATGGGTACCCACTGGCAAGAGTAAGTGCGGCGCGCGGGACAGGTGACGAGAGTCGCCCGCGAAGAAAGCGCCGACATTGAAACAGTCTGTGGCGGCATCTTGTGTGATCCAAATACAAAGATTTTGAAGATAGACAACCTTATTATTGTCCCTAGTAATTGTTGCCAGTAAATAACAGTCGACTAAAACACTAACATTGTTAAAGTTGTAAACCAAATTAAATTGTACTCATTTAAATGTCCGTAAACCTAAGCCGAAGTGATTCTTTTTATTTGGAACGCACATGAAAACCGTGGACTACACCGGGCACAGTTTGAGATGTTTGTACGTTTGTCATGTAATATAAATAATTGTATGATCTCTGGCGGGTGGGGTGTGAGTCTCGGGTTTGCGTGCCTTTCACCCGGTGATATTATATATTACAATGTGTCAACTGTTTCGTATGTCTGTGCGTTGTGTTACGGGTTGGGCCGGCAGTTCCCTGTGCGGTGACGCTACACTAATCGAACATTGTTAGATTTTTTATATAATGAGGGTACTTGTTGATCTCGGGGTTTAACAATGGTTTCCATCACAAATGAACATTGTTTTAGTGTATATAACGCTTTGGAAAAATAGTTTTCATAATGAGGGTAGTAGTGTTTTTCGTGGTGTGTGCGTTAGTGCAGCGACACGACACAGGCGACTCGCAAAATGTCACAACTGTTGTTGTTGGATTGGCGGCCCCCTGTCCCCTAGCTATAATTATTATTATTATATTAATTAATAAAAGTAACCTCCCGCGCCATGCTGACGGGCGTCGTAGTTAAAATTTAATTTACGGATAAGAAGTGTGTAAGAGTAACGAAAATGTTATTAATTAATGTTATATATATTTGCCTTAACGAACTTTTTTTTCTTATGAGTTTCCACAAGTTGTGACGTTTGCTCTACTCTTGTAGAATTTTGACCGTTTTACTCAATAAAATGCTCTCATGGAATTTGTGTTTTATTTTATCAAATAACTAGGTTATAAGAACTACAGAGAATTACATTTAAACTTGATATACAATTGTATACCGGGTATAACCTAATCAATATGGTAAAAAATAGCTAAGAGCGTATACGCACTATGCGGGTAGCCGCATTGCGGGTAGCCGTCCGGCTGACCGCAATCACAATTATGTATGTAATATTCATTTCTATGCGCACTGCGATGCGGCTACCGCAGACCGCACAGTGCGCATAGAAATGAATATTACGTACATAATTGTGATTGCGGTCAGCCGGACGGCTACCCGCAATGCGGCTACCCGCATAGTGCTTATACGCTCTACTGTGGTGTATATTTAGCAATGCTATACTAGTTCGGTATAATATCAAATAGTGGCTGATGTATTTGCTTCGTGATATTGTAGTATTCATTTTATATTATTTTAATGCTAACCTAGATAAAAATTTAGACAAACAGCCGCAGTGTAGATGCGAAAAGTAAGTATGTATGTATAAGAAATTCAGCGTGCAGGTCCATACTGTATAACTGACTGAATTTTGTATCAATTTAAAAAAATAAATTTACATGAACATCAGTGTTCAACCGGTTCATTATAACTAAACGACCAGGCGAATGAGGATTGTTCTTCTTAAATTATTAATCAGCAAGCAAATAATTTCTATAAATACGAAGATACCGCAACAAACATGTATAAAATGATGTTATAATTTATAATGTGCTTCAAAAGTTGCTGAGATGGTTTTGTTATTTTTCGGAACATTGTAGGTTTTAAGTAATTATAATGTATGCAATATCTATTCTATAACAAAAATGTAACTACATTAAAGGGTACTTAGAAGGGTCCTCTATTTATGCTTAAATTCTATCTGTCTGCCTATTGTGCATCTTATCTCCATATAATAATAACTCCAAAACGACTGAACAGATTCATGAAATGAAATATCATAATAAGTTTGAATATTGCAAACTGCGTGATAGGAGTAAACACTTCTAATATCGATCTAAAATGTATTTTAAAGGAACTTTTCTATAAATAATATACATAATAAAAATGAACAGGTAATACTGAATAGTATCTAATGAATTCCTACATTTAATCACGGCCACTGGCCATTAACTGAATTTATTATAGCTCATACTGCGTGAATGCGCTTAATTTTCCCCCATTTTCATAGTCCTATAGGGCGGGAATGAAGAAAAGTGCGCGAAGCTGGGCAGAGATCAGGAGCAGCTACAGCATTTCGTGTTCTCCGATGCAGCACCACTATCCTGTCTTCTCGTTTTTTTTAATATTTCACACACATTTTATTTACCTTACACAATCAATTTTAAAAAGACATTTCAATGGCTCTTTATTCACTTCGAAGGGCCATACTTCGCCTTCCATATAAAATGCTCAATTAGCTATAATAATCGGGTACTAATAATGTAAAGTTGAAGAGTTTGTTTCAACGCACAAAAATCTCAAAGATAACTGGACAGATTAAAAAAAAACCTTTAACAGTTGGATATGATGGTAATCCCTGAGTCGTATAGGCTTTATAATTAAAATATGCTCTCCAGTAAAATAAGTTGCGTGTAGAAATGTTTTCTCTGCTGACCTTATGTAAAATCTTTCTGGCCAAGTAATTAGGTATTCTGCAAAGTGACAGTTTATTTTGCAGATCACGATAATAAAACTCGCTGCCAGTTTGTGTTTAAATTGCTGACCATTGTCATGATGATTTACAGAACACGAATTGCAGCTTGATTTTAATTATTGCTAACAAAATATTTATATGCTGACAAAATGATTTATTAGCGGTTATTTCTTGCAAACCAAATTTTTAAATGGCATACGCAGTAATTACTTATCCTTTCTATGTACCAACCACGGGCGAAGTCGTGTCAGACCGCAAGAATACATTGTAGGTACCTAGCAGAAATCAAAAACATATTTGTGATACGAAAAAAACAGCTATATTATTTACTTGTTTTTTGCATACCTACTTACACATAAGAATCAGGGGTTTACTCCTGTTAGTATCGAGATCGATTCGATTGAACTGTATTGGTAACTACTTGAAAACAAACAACGCAATTTTTCAAAATTTCGGTGGTAATGCTCCATTGGTATAAAATCAGAGATAATATTATAGTTTCATAGTATGTTATAGCACAATGTTGAAATGCCTTTTCCGGGTGTTCAAAAATAAAAATAAAATTCATAACATGGTTCTAAGTAGCCTACGCTCTAAAAACTATATATACTTAGATATTCAAGTTTCAAATGTGTTTGTTCAGAGATCTTTGTTATCAATATTCAATCATCACTAGTATGATTTTATGAAGCTTCTTGGATTTATGTATGAAAATTTGAAATAAACAAGTTTCTAGAAATTTCTTTGTAGACTGCTTGCCGACCCGGTGAAAAGCTGCGTGTGTAAACATACATACGTAACCAAAAGTATTTGTTATATGTATAAACGATTCATATTATGGCCATTTTACAACTCTCTAAACAATAATTTAAAATAATTCTTCTCTCTAAATAATAATTAATTCGAATTATGAATTGTAAAGAATTAATATGTATTAGGCATTAGTTCTGTACAAATGGCCGATTCTTGATTTTTTTTAGATACATAATAAATAGTACCCATTAGTCCGCATTGGGAATCGAACCCAGGCTAACCTTGGCTAAGTGACAGTCCTCAAGTTAGCATATTATACTGTAATTACATTTCATTATTTTCAGATGCTATGTTATGACTTATGATACCTATTATCTATACTGGTTTATTTAAATAAAGATTTAAAAAACTTGCTGCTGGTAACTGCTCTGCCTGGATACTTTTTAATATATCTATATTACCTTCATACTTATTGCTCAGCTTCTCGGGATAAAAAAATAGCCTCACAGTCACTCAGAAATAATGTAGCTTACTGCTCAATGCCCGTTCTGGCGTAGAGCGGTCATTTCATTGTACCATATCGACGATGAAGTATCAATACCTCCTAACTGACATTTTAGCGATTTTTGTTTTATAGCATTTTCGTACTTAAAATAGAGTAATACATAGGCCCATAAAGGTCATTTCTCTGTAAACAGTCAATTTGAGCCAATATTAAAGTGTAGCAATACCTTATAACAAAAGTTGCATCATTTTTGCTGGCAATATATTCTAACTACACCCTGACGCGTCCGCTCTGTTTTTAAGCACGCTTTCCTTGGGCTCATTTACAGTTTATTCCTGGGTTAAAAGTGGTGAGTTTGGCATGCTTTCAAACCAAGAAGAAAGTATCCTAACGTGCTTCTCCATCAAACTCAACAAACCATCGAAAAATTGCCATTCTTGATGAGTTTTTTGATGCTTTTCCAAAACTACCATCGCATTATGCGCGTAAAGATACCAACAAATTGTTCGTAGAGTCAATTAAATTACTAAGCATTGTACATGTTACTGGTTTAACGAAACAGCTGCTGACCTGACGTCTAGCACTTTTGTTTCGTTTGTAATTAATTACCTGGAGAAGCATTGTGTTAGCCAACAGCTGCCTATTATATTTTTTTCTGACGGATGCACTTACCAAAATCGCAACGCAGTTATGTCGAACGCACTATTATATTTTAGTAAAAAGTATAATATTACCATAACTCAAAAGTTTTTAGAACCCGGTCACACGCTTATGGAATGCGATTCAGTTCATAGCACCATTGAACGCCAACTTATAATAATATACGGGTATTTCTCCGCAACTCGAGGTCAAGTGCCTATTTTACGTGAGAGAGGGAGGTGGGGGAAACCAGCTAAAACTGAAACCACCCGAGCACATGAAGCCAAGCAGCTTGTGAGGGCTGCCGAAGGCTTCAGGGAGGGACCCGGGAGACCCCAGGTGTCTTGCCCTGTACTCCGCAACCCCCGTACATTCCATGATGACGTGGGCTGCCGTTTCCTCGGACGCCATGCATGCTCTGCATAGCGGACTGTCTGTGATCCCTAAATTAAAGAGATGTTTGTTGAAGGGGCCGTGCCCTGTGAGGGTCCCTGTTATTACACGTAGTTGCACTCTGCGTAGGTTGAGAATCCGACGTGCAAGTCTAGAGTCAATGTTTGGTAGGGCTTCTCTGGCATGCTTGCAGTCAGATCTGCTTGAACATTCTGCTTTTTGTGCAGTGCTGTGAGCTGGGTGATCATCAGCCGGATCCAGCTTGCAGGTAGCGGTATAATGGGAAAAGGTCCCATGACCAGTGTTTCAGATGCCCTTCTGGCTAATATGTCAGCAGCATCGTTTGCTCGTGAGTTACTGTGTCCTTTTATTCATTGTAGTACTAGGGATTTTCCCAGAACACATACCCTAGTTAGGGCTAGGTGACACTCTAGAATTAACCCTGAAGTGATTTCATGGCTTTTGATTGCCATGAGTGCTGCTTTGCTATCCGATAGGATCCGAATCGAAAAGTTGTTACATTCCTTTTGATTATGGCTGAAGCTGCAAGTAGAAGTCCTAGGCATTCAACCTGAAAGACTGTATTACGGGGTCCCAAGGGGTGCGAGATGTTAATGTTTAGGTCCTCAGAGAAGACCCCAGCACCCGTGCCATTTTCAGTCTTGGACCCGTCCGTGAAGATGAGTAAATCATCGACGCTGTTGTGCTCTGACGTGTGTTCACGTAGCTGTATCTTATATTTCTTGACTTGAACGCCAAGTGATTATGCCACTATAACCAAAGCAGCAAGAAAATCTCGTCCATATGAAGTTGAACAAATTGAAATAATGTTTTATATTCAAATCACTATCTTCGAGCATAAGCACGTGTAGTGACAGGATTTTAAATCAACATTTTACTATAGTATTGATACAAAAACCTAATATTAAAATAAAAAAATGTTGTAATCTTTAGAACAATTTCTTCTAAGTATATTGGCAATAAATTGTATCTAAAAAATACGGCTTTCTGTTTAAATACAATTACAAGCAATATCTAATATCTGCATGTTTTTTTAAAAAGCTGTGAAGTTACATTTAATAAATGATTCCATGATATCTAATATCCTTTGATAATGAACGTAAGCTAAAATAATAATTAAAAACAGTAACGAAAAAGAAATAAAACGTTTTTTTTATTTACTGAAAAATGTAGTTTTTGTAGTTAGCATATATTGACACTTCATCGTCGATATATGCATTTTCTTATTGATGAACAATAAATTCTACCTGACCAGATGCATTTTTTCATTGATTTGCAATAAAAAAATATGAAGTTATAAAATTGTAATAACTAAATAGTACTACATATAAAAAGTACGTAGGAATAAAGGTTAAAAAAATAGAAAATATAATTTGTTAAATGTAAAATATAGTTAGTTAAGTATTAGTTATTTGTAAATGCTGTAAAAACTGTAAAGTGATGTAAAAATTTCGGTTAATTATCCACTATGCGAGCTACTGTTTCTACCGGTTAAGAATTTCATAAATCGGTCCACTAGTTTCGGAGCCTTTTCAACGCCAATAGATAATCAATTTCAATAAAATCTTTATTCTTTCCTCTTTGTGTAGAATGTAGATAAATTACTAGTAATTAACTACCTACTATGTTTTTGAGTGTATATTTTTTATAGGCAAAAGTTTCAATACTTTATCAAATGTGATATAACTATTAAGTATCAATATATTTCGTACTAGGATCTCGTCACAACACCCAACAGGTAAATAAAACTTCAGTTTACATAATAAAGCCGTATATTGAATTACAATAAAGGTCTCACTTGTATACGTTAACGTTTATAATACAAGAACTACGCTAAGTTGCAAGATATAATACCGAACCCCATAAACAGACTTAATATAAAAATTCTATTTATCTAGTATCACCGTCAAACCAACGCGTAACTTATTTAAACATTCTGGTAAAAATTCACAACAGATAATTTTACAAAACAAGTGACGCTATAAAATCAAGTTTGTCAACGAATCTATTCTCTATCACTAATAATAATATGGCAACATTATCCGTAATACAGATTGTAAATACTGGGCCTTATTTGTAGTGGAGCCCAGGCAAGCTAAATATGCTTATTTGGTCTGATTAGTATAGATTCACGCTAATTGTACAATTTCCGTATAATAAAACTACAAAATTTGAGCGTTCCCAAATCACAATACGACACAGAATAGAGGTTATAAATCGAAATACTAAGTCCTTTAAATATTGCCGGGTTACTAAAGCTAACCGTTTATATTATGATACGATATGTATTCGATCGTTAGAATTGCGATGTTAAAATTAAAATCACAACCCTGCCTACTTAGAACCCTATTGGCACACGAATGGGTAAGGACTGAAGATGTTTCGTTAAAGCTTACGCATTGTACACTACAAAATATAAGAAAATGTGTGAAATATCAGAAAAATATAATAATATTTTGCGCATTTTCGTGCGTTTCATTTGTACGAATACCTACAAAAATATTTTATTTTTGTGTTTTGTGATAGCGAAGATACTGTATGGTCGAAGAAAATGAATAGAAACTGATGTAATATGCATTTAGTTATGATATTTCGTAGTGTACAATGTGCAAGATCAGGCACATTACATTATCTTAATAAATCTAATCGACTTTGAAAATACATAACAATATCGCACCTTTCACACATTTCTCTTTAAATGCATTTGGGGCAATAAATTAAATCGAAAGAATTACAATACAGTGAGTAAGGGTAAGATAAATTTGACCTAAACCGCCAATATTAATTCCTAGGCTATAAATTGAATAGAAATTTAGACGCTTAATTATTCGTTATTATCGAACGGCACATATCCGAATATTGATGAGCCTTAAAAAAGGTAAAAAAAGAACATGTCCTATGATTTGTCTAATAGATCCGGGGAAGGAGTGATGTTTCTAAAGACGTCGAGAGATGGAGACACAGACCGCATGAGGTCGGGGCAAGGCGTGTTGGTTCGCGTCATGCTCTCGAACCTCTCCCGCATGGCCGCCACGTGGCCAGCCATCACACTAATCCTATCGTCCCTCGTTTCCAAATCTTCACTACCGAATTGCGCCAATTCATCCGACTGTAACGACACTTCGGACGACGCGTAATTCACAATTTTATCCTTATCGTCGACGATCACTTGGACCAACTCATCGGAGAGTAAGGACACTTCAGACGAGGCCGTGTAATATTCACTGATCGGTTCGCACACCGTGACCAATTGTTCCGTATCCGAAACGTCTTCAGCGACCGAATCGCTCCACTTTTCGACCACGTACGTGGTCACCGGCCGCTCGGCTGGGGTTTCCTCAACAATGGCGTCGCTCCATTTCTCAGCGACGAACGTCTCCACCTGTCTCACGACCACCTCCTCCGGTCCGACCAGCTCCTGCTGCTGTTCGACTAGCTCCTGTTTGTTTTCCACCACCTGTTCCTGTTCCGTTTCTCGTTCCTTTTCTACATTTTCATAATTGGAAGTTTTCATCGTTTCGCACAGTTTATTGATCGCATCAACGACGTCTCTGAGATCGCTGACATCTTCCGAGGGCATGGTGACGTTTTCAATGGGTAGGACTGTGAAGTCGTCGGCATGTTTGGTGGCGAGGTTGGCGGGCCCGAGCAGGCTGTGCGCGGCGGCGAGCAGCGCGTGCGCGGGGTGGGCGATGGGCGCGAGGTGCGCGGGGCGCGCGGGGGCGAAGGCCCCCGGCGCTCGCTAGCAGGCGCTGGAGGTGCCCGACCAGCCCTCCAGCGGCACCTTCAGCGGCGGCGGCGGCGCCTGCGCCTTGCTCACTGCACATACGTTACCTTACATATATTTTGTTACTAGCGACCCGCCCCGGCTTCGCACGGGTGCAATGCTGATACTAAATACACTACAAAAAAATTGTGAACGTTGTATAGGTAAAAAAATTTAGCCCGCTCCGGCATCGCACGGGTATAAAATACATAGCCGGGCGGCCGCAAACGCTACGTCCCGCAATTTTTAAATCTGTAATATCTTCGAAAATATTCACTTAAATCATACGGTGTAAAGGGCCATATAGATCTATATTAAATGATCAATGTATCCATGGTATTTAATTGGTTAAGGATTAATGCTGTATTGGTTAAAATCGCTTCGAAAATTAGCCATTATTTGTCGTAAAAAGTAAATGACAAAAAAAAGTTATTGTGGGTTATCCATAAGAGATAGACATATTCCATCGCGGACTTTTCTGTAGATCTTTTCAATGTGTATAATACTTAGTACATTATTTTGATAAAACTCGTAGGGTTCAGCCTGCGTTTGCAATGTAAGCGGAATAAATGTAATTTTTTACGACATCACATTAGAAACCTCAAAAATAACAGTACTTCTCCACTACTTAATGGATCTTATTATACATATAAACCTTCCTCTTGAATCACTCTATCTATTAAAAAAAACCGCATCAAAATCCGTTGCGTAGTTTCAAAGATTTAAGCGTACAAAGGGACATAGGGACATAGGGACAGGGAAAGCGACTTTGTTTTATACTATGTAGTGAAGTGTGATAATGGCTCCGTGGCTGATGATTACAGTATTATGGAATTAACTAATGAACTTTTGTAGCAAAAATGATGTATATTTTTATTTATGTGTATGTGACGGCTAGGCATAGAAAAATAAGTAAACTTAGGGCCGATTTTTCAATCCTTAGTTAAAACTTATTCATCGAATATCGTATTAAACAACCATTTTAAAAATGTGTTACTTGCCCACTTTTTGACAGTTTTTAGGTGACATCTGTATATTATTGTGTAATACTATATTGGACGGATCAGATTTAACCAAGGATTGAAAAATCAGCCCTTAAGGTACTTCATATTATCATTGGATACAGTTTGAAAATTTAATGTTAAAAGCTAAATTGTTCTTATAAAGCTTTAGCCGTAAAATTTATATACTGCTCAACAAAAAATAATAATGTAGATTTTATTATGATAAGATATTTATAATTATAATAATATATAATCTCCCTAATGAGTCAATTTCCTTTTTTGTAATAGGTAGCGTGATATTATTGATCAAAATATAAGGCCCATAAGAAAAGAAGCGAAAATTAGGTTATTTCGGTAATACTGTAATCATCTGTCATCACGGGCGTCCTTGGAGCACACATAAAAATCAATCAGCAATGTGTATATACAATTATAATTAAATGCATTAGGCACATTTGTTATTCATTTTAATATTTTACATTGAAAACCAAAATTGTCTTTGCATGCACCATGCGATGGTTTTGTTAGTAGTCGTGAATGGAAATGTTATGATGATACAAATTATTGTTAGTCATGAAACATTACTAACTACACGATTATTTTTTTATTTTTAGACCTAAGTTAAATATGTAATAGTTGTATGAGTAGTAAGGTTTACAAATAATTTATATTTCTCAACACTCAAACTATTGGCAACTATTCAAAATGGATGTTGATTATAAATTACAATGAACAGTATACCAAATTTTGGATAAATTAAAAAAAAAATATAGTAAGAGGAAATAAAATTTATAGGGATTTAAATAGATAGAAATTAATAAACTTTGTCTTATTTGGGCATATCTGTAATCAGTATAGTAACGAAATATAATAGGTAGTAATATACTTCTTCCCCACTATAACTATACCAAAATTAGCTTTAACATAATAATATATTATATGTATATAAAATAACTACAATGTTAATATTGTTTCATGCAATAGAATATCATGCCATGCTTATAGAGAGATAAACTTACCCGATGGCCATGCGCGTTCAATCGAATATTACTCTAGAAATCTTATCCATACTAATATTATAAATGCGAAAGTAACTCTGTCTGTCTGTCTGTTACTCAATCACGCCTTAACTACTGAACCAATTTGCATGAAATTTGGTATAGAGATGTTTTGATACCCGAGAAAGGACATAGGCTACTTTTTATGCCGGGAAATAGGACAGGTTTTATCCCGGAAATCCCACGAAACGGGAACTATGCGGGTTTTTCATTGACTGCGCGGGCGAAGCTGCGGGTGAAAGCTAGTTCTAAATAAAAAGGGCATATTGCAAGTAGTTCTAAAATTCTAATATTTATGTTTTCTTGTCCTATTTTCAAATTATAAAAAAAATATCTTTTGAAAATTGCTAAATAGACGTAAATAGGATGAAATTTCATTAAAAATGTGAAATATTATTGTTACTTTAAGAGTTTATAAATTATTAATTAAATGAAATAATGAGCATTTTATTAAAATTAATACTTATTTCTTATATTTTTTTCAGTATCGGCCATTTTCTTTGACCAATACATAAATATGACCACTTTAATATTAGTTAAGTATAATTTTTATGAATTATTGCTGCGAAACGAAACATAAGCTTTGGACAACACACGTCAGGTTAAACAATGAAATACATTGCAACGCTTCAAAATATTACTCTTTTATTGATCAAAAATATAATATAAATTTAAATACTAAGCATTTTACATTACCGTATCACATGTACCAGTTACTTAGTGTAAAGCGTAAACCTCTAAATCGTTCAAATATATAGACTTTTTATTTATAATATTTTAATAAAAACTGCGTATTTTTTTAATAAAATGTCTATTTCTGTAAAGGAAGCACGAAGTAAGGCAAACGATTGAGAGATTTCCTTGCTCCTGTAACAATTAAGCAGGCAAATTGTTTTTCAATAATGGCACCTCACTATAGTAACAAAATTACAACAATTCAATCTACATACGTACACATAATAATATCTACGTGCAAATTTAATGACGAAAAGGAACATATTCATGCAAATTTAACATATTTTTTGTACTTATAAGCGTAAATTTCAAGTAAAAATATTATATATGAATACCTACTTGCTGAAAACGACTATAACCGCATGTAACAATATAACAGTTCTAGTATTTTGTGAAGTGCTAAGACATGACAGAAAAGGTTACACGTTAAAAATGAAAAACAACCTTTTGACTCATGAATATGGTCAATTTTCGTCAATAAAAGGAAAATGCAAAACGTTCTACAAAATAATATAATGACTCAAAACAATATCTAATCCCTTCCATACGATAAACTATGATTTTGGTAAAACTAAACTTAACATAGACAGGTTACGAAAACTATGCTTTTAAAGTTAACATTCTTTACCATTGGCCTACGCAACATGAATCATTGACAATAAACCAAATTGCATTACACACCCTAAAAGTAATTAAAACAATAATTTTGGTTAAATGGGAATAAAGAAATACTTAATTGGAAGTGAAATGAAATCCATATCACATATTTAAAGCATGAAAATGTAGATTTAGAACAAAAAAAACACAAAAATACAACATAAAGCTAAATAAAAATGCCTTTTGGACGGTAGAAGTTTCGAGACAAACACGACGTTTACAGAAAAGAAACATTGGACATAGACAACATGCTTATATTCATGCACCACTTGTCAAACGACCCATAAACAAGAGACAGACATTCCCATAGACAATTTGGTTTAAAAACATAGACTAAATTATTATGCCAAATTGACTTGTACCTATTGCACCTAATTACATACTTACATACAAATATATTATAACTAACTAAATTGTATACGTTTATGACTAAAAAGAGCAACATGATATGTGCGTCTCGCTCTTTAGTTAAAAATAAAAATATCGTAATATAACTTCACAGTCAAGAATTAAATCTTTAGTATTTAAAAAGGTATCTTAACTGTAATTCTATCGCAGCAAATAAAAATCGAATAATATAATGTGCAAAGAGAATCGAAATAATCATATTCGCATAATCGATTTTATAAAAGTTTATGCATACGTAAAAACTACTTAGTCATTAGTATGTTGTAGGGAATTGCAAAGCTGCCGCGTAATATACAAAACATATTGAATTACAAACATTGAGTTACTATGTACTACGTACTAGAGAGGACATCGCTACTGTGTAGTACTACTATTTGTAACACGAGTTAGAGTCAATCGTCTCAAACCATTTTTTTTGTTACATTGATTGGTTTTAATTGATAAGTTTATTCATATTTTTTTAATAAGACAAACAATATTTATTTGTTACATTGATTGGTTTTAATTTATAAGTAATAAGAGGCAGAACATCTACAAAGTGTATGACTCACTAGCCGCTCCGCGCCGCGCACAGATTTTGTTAGTGGTGTCCTCTCTATACGTAGTAATAATACCTCAATGATTACAAATAATAATGTTTCCAGTACCAATAAATTGATATATACCTTCAACATACAATAACTATAAAGTGCGAATACTACATAAGGTCAGTCGGCGACCGAATTGCGCATCTACTCAAACTAAACTCAAAATATCCCCACTTAATCTCAAGTCAAGTCAAGTCAATTGAGAAGGAAGTATGGGATACACAGTTATTTTTCCTTTTTAGACCTGTATTTAGAATTACCCGTAACTATTTGAATGATAATAAAGTGATATGTATTTGTTTCAATGTGTTCCCATTGTATAAGTCACAATGCAAAATGTGTACGACTCATATATGATACAGTTGAGTTTCTTTTAAAACATTCAGTATCCCATATTTCTCTCCTCAAGTCTATGACGTCAAATCCCTACTGTCAGACTATCAGTATAATTTATTCCACTCTGTAAGTTTATCTGTCCGTCAATCATCATTTCGAAGAATCGTAGAATAGCTGTCAATTCCAATACTTGCTTTTTTGATAGATACCATTCAACCTAATATCTTTTGATCAATCTTTATTCAAATTTTTTGTCAGTCCCTCAATCTATTTAACTTAACACATCTTTTGTCATATTCCCCAGTCTAGCAACTAACCGCTGTACACCTACTACCCACTTCCCACCTACTACGGTCTCACTTCATGTGAGTTAACCTCCCCGTATGTATAAGGCCGCGTTTTCATTTGCGAGAAAACTTCGCGGAAGTTTTCTTGCAGATGGAAACGCGGCCTAAGTCAGTCATATCCCGCCCACCAAGTTAATATTTCTCGTAGTTCTGTCAGTCAGTCCCCACTACGCACACTTATCATTCTGCGCAGCTCCACTCGGCGCGGTGGGATGAATGACACGTCATACGTTAGTCACCCACTATACCCCCCCCACTACACTACTACATTAACGTCAGTCACCTACCAAGGTCATACGTCAAGTCACCCACTACATTCCCCCCACTCGAAAACGGCGGCAGCACGGTCCTACTTAACGTTTCCCCAGTCACCCTCCCCAGTCAGTCAGTCCCCGCCCACTACACGCCCCTATCCCCCCCGCGCAGCGCGGTCCTACTTAAAGTTTCCCCAGTCAGTTAATTACCCTCCCCGTCTATGTATGTATGTGTCTGTCAGTCCCCCCCCACTACACGCCGCTATCCCCCCACTACACGCCGCTATCCCCCCACTACACGCCGCTATCCCCCCACTACACGCCACTATCCCCCCACTACGCACACTTACCATGTTGCGCGGCGCTGCAGTACCCCTTAGCGACCCGCAGGAAGGGCGGCGGCGCGGGGAACGTGCGCGGAGCGCGGAACAGCTCCGCGAAGCGCGCCTCCCACTCCGCGCGGTGGGACGAGCCGCGCACGGGGGGAGGGGGGGCGGAGGTGTCTTCGTTAGTGCTGGTGGAATGCGTGCTTTGGACGCTCTGGAATTGTGTAAATTAATAATATAATATACATATAAACAGTAATTTACACTCTGGATATGATATAAACAGACACAAATTGAAATGACATGACTAAAACGTTGAACGTAAATCAAGGCATTGACATCACTCAAAATGTAACGATGTCTAAACAGTTAAACATTTGTATATGGCTTTTTACATCCAGCTAGGTTAGCTAGATTTGAACAAAATGACTTAAATACACTACTAGACATGTACACAAGTTTATTAACACAACATTCAATCTTCTTTATATATAAAAATGAATCGCAAAATGTGTTGGTAAGCGCATAACTCAAGAACGGCTGAACCGATTTCGATAATTCTTTTTTTATTATATTCCTTGAAGTACGAGGATGGTTCTTATGTAGAGAAAACGTAATTATGTACCACGGGCGAAGCCGGGGCGGACCGCTAGTTGATTATATCATTGCTCCCTTCTAAATGTTCAAAGGCTAAAAAATATTACATTTCAAAAAATTTTGTAAACGCAATGTTTACAAGCTTAAACATGGGCTTGTAATGCTTGGTTCCTAAGTGTACTCTACAAAAAAAATATTATTTCTATATCTATATTATAATAAACTAGCGGCCCGCCCCGGCTTCGCCCGTGATACATATGAAAAATAGATGTTGGCCGATTCTCAGACTTACCCGATATGCACAGAAAATTTCATGAGAATCGGTCCACCCGTTTCGGAGGAGTATGCAGACTAACATTGTGTCACGAGAATTTTATATATAAGATTACACGCGCGATTAAATATTAGTTTGAAATGTAATAAGAATGTACTGCGATTCTACACAGCTACTTAATTGATGTAGGTAGTTGATAACAAATCGCAGCAAGTCAACGACTATTAACAAAGTGAGGGTAGTTGGGTCAAACGTCGTATTAACAACGTCCGAGCCCCTAGGCACGATTCGTACGAATGCGCCACGATTCAAAGGAAAGCGGCAATTTACAGTTTTCGACAGCTAAACATGTTTTGACAGAAAATAATGACAACTATTCATCCACAAAAATATTAAATCAAAAGCTACGTCTAACAATATTCATATATTTTGTACTATGCATTGTATAATATGTATATGACACTAGCTTTCCACCCGCGGCTTGCGTTTTCAAAGAAAAACCCGCATAGTTCCCGTTCCCGTGGGATTTCCGGGATAAAACCTATCCTATGTGTTATTCTGATGTATAAGCTATATTGTGGTAAAAATTCATTCAAATCCATTCAGTAGTTTTTACGTGAAAGAGTAACAAACATCCATACATCCATACTTACAAACTAATCTATTGTGTCGTGGCCCGATCGGGGCGCTCGGTGGTCAATGGGTTAAGATACTCACATGTTGTCTATGGTGCGGGGGCGGCGGGGGCGCCAGCGAAGCGCCGCGCGCGGGCGGCGGGGGCGGAGCTCCCGGGGGCGGCGGGGGGCACACGCCGGGGGGGCGGAGCCCGCGGGGGGCTCGCAGCGTACCTGATATCATTACAAACGTTAGTAAATATTAGTACAATTTTATAGCTTTTAGAAATTCTGCTCATGAAATATTTATTCTTTGAAAATTTAGGATTCCTGTAGTCACATATAAGCAGAATGTAATCAATAACGATGCGCTTTATAATAAAAGCTGATAATAATAAAAATATATGTATAGAATAGGTAAGTTTTCTAAAATTGAAAATTATTTTCGATACAAATTTTTCAAATTTAATATTAAGTAAATGATGTAGTGGTATGTAATTAATTCAACATTGACATAATAGAAATCAAGTTCTCGACTCACCAAAATGCGACGCGGGGTTCTTGGTCCCCACCGGTATGGGGGGCGGGTGGAGGGGTGCGGGGGGCGGCTGCGGGGGGCGGGAGGGGTTCGCGCCGCTCGGGGGGGACGGGGGCGATACGGGGGGCGACCTGCGAACGTATAACTTTAATAATAATCTTAAAACATGTGCAGGTTACAAAAACAATAATACATAAAATACGGTAAAAGATAACGTTGTAAGAGACTGGTGCCTGTAATAAATAAGTCATGTATTTTAACACCATTATACGTTATATAATATTTAGTTACATGGGACGTGAGAATTATGGCAACAGTTACACATATCAATAAATTACTACATACTATAAAATGCATGCAGATCTTTAAAACTGTGTTAAAGCTAAGCAGCTTTTGATGACTATGACGACATTCATTTGTTTATTATGACGTCACTGATGTCTGATACTTCTGAGCATTTTTGCTGAACTGTACAAGCGATGACAAAACTAATGCTTTCATATTAAAATTATAAGGGTTACGTGTTCTACCAGGATTGTATACTTTACAAGATGACGATGAAGTAGTGATGTCACAGAAATTGTTCTCTATTTACACATCCACTATTATTTGCTTATACTTAGAGAAAAATATCTTCAATTGTAAAATTACTCATAAATGATGTGCAAATTATAGACGATACTTTAGATTTCGTTATCTATATTATGTACTAGAAAAGACCAAGAACAAAATTCCCCCTATTTATCCCCATATACCCAACATACCTTGGCACCCTCATGCTCTGCGCTCTGGCCGCTAGCTTGCCATTAACCACGAGCTTCTTGGGCGGGGGCGAAGGCCTATCCGGCGCCGGGTTCAGGGTCGGGGGCTTCGGCGCGAGGTTCGGCTTGCCGTGGCTCACGCGGGGCCGCTCCGAGAGGTCCGACGTGGAGTGGGAGGACGCGGGCGCGGGGGTGGGGGGAGCTGATGTCAGTGACGTCATTGAACCGCCTGGAAATGTATGTATGTTATGTTTTATTGTTAACAATTGTTATTTTTGTACCGACAATACCATATAGATACTAAAACAGTAGCGCCTTCTTAGCAAGTGTATGAACATACATAATATACGGTTTGAAAAAAAAAGACGGGTTGCACTCCGGGAGTGCCGGCAGAAGTGAAAACTTGATTATTATCGTTGAGCATGTTTGATATCCATCCGTCTTACGCTTTTTCGATCAGGTCACGTGTCCTGACGCGAGTTTAAGATTTTATACCCATTACAGAAAAAGTGCTCAACGCCGCTAAAGGAGTTTTCACTACAAAAGTTAGTTCTTGTCTGAAACTCGTTTGTTTAACACATAATAGGTTATGGGCCCAGCACGCTTCCACTGCGGAACAAACAAATAAACAATTGGTACAATTGAACAAAACTTATACAAAAAACATACAGCACAGAAGGCGGCCTTATCAATTATAAGTGATTTCTTCCAGGCAATATAGCTATGTATATTAAAACTTAATCTTAACTCAACACATCAAAACATTTTTTTAAGTACGCTGAAATTTAATAAGGTATACAAAAACATGAAAAAAATAGTTATTAAGTAGTGTTATAAAATCGGAAATCATCCCCTACAAAAATTGTTTTTAAGTTTTTAATTATTGTTTTGTTAACAACTTAAAATTGCCTCTCTGCATTGGTCGTCACTTCCAAAACATTAAATTTATTTTTCATCTATTTCCCAGTATCCCATAATTATAACATTAAGCATGCGTTTACGTGTGATGTGAAGATTGAAATATCGACACCACACGCCGCATCTATTTCCGATACAAGTTTACACCAAACTATTAACTTGGACAAATATACTTTACGCTCTCCCGCTAAACTAATAAAAAAAATGTTGTGTGGTTTTATGAAACCACGGTAAAAGTGAAACTGTTCGAACGGTTCCGAACACTGCTTTGTGTAGCGCATGTCGCGTGCCGAGTAGGTATACCTACTCGGCAGCCGCGATACACGCGACATGCGCTACACAGACCAAAAAGTTTGAGACGATGTAATAAAAGTTTCACTTTAATAAAATATACCACTTCATTATTAGTTTAGGTTTGTGTTCGCTTCAGAAATATATTGAACTGCTATAGTAGTTATTAGCTTCATGGTTTTATAACAGCACATTATTTTATCACCAGAAAATAATATGCATGTATTTTGACTTAAAATCACGCTCAAAAATTGTCCAAAACAAAACTATTTCAACGCGTATACTAGGCAGACTTTTCTATAAGCGATACAAAGATTTTGAACATTACAACCAGGAAATAAGGTGTCAATTTCAATGAATGTTTTATACACATCGATCGGACGTTTTTTGACGATCTTGAAATCGTATTCTCATTTGAAATAGGCGACTGTCAGGTCAGTTGTTTATACTCTAAAGTCAATAAAGATACATACCAAGTGAAACCTGCGATCCAGAGTGCAGCGAGCTCCGATTCCTGTGCAGAGTGCTTGCCACGTGCGTTGGTAGCGTTTGTTCTGATGTTTGCGAACTGACGCGCTCCGTCACAGAGCCCGTAGTTAGTACGGAGTCTGACGAACTCTGGAAGGAAGAACATAAATTGAATAAAATGATTGTTCTGCTATGTCACTACATATAATTGTTTCAACACCACGTAGCACCACAGTAAACAGAATAGGAACAGTAGCGTAACTCCCTACAAAACGTTCAAAACGGCTCACTAACACAAACGTATGCATCGACGAGACTCCTAAGCGGACGACCGTTTTGAATATTTTGTAGAAAAAATGCACAAATCCTTGGATAAACTAAATAGTTCTACTAAGGGCTGATTTTTCAATGCTTGGCAACTTATTCGTCTAATCACTACATAGTATAAAACAAAGTCGCTTACTCTGTCCCTATATCCCTATGTCCCTTTGTACGCTTAAATCTTTGAAACTACGCAACGGATTTTGATGCGGTTTTTTTTAATAGATCGAGTAATTCAAGAGAAAGGTTTATATGTATAATAACACCCATTAAATAGTGGAGAAGTACTGTTATTTTTGAGGTTTCTAATGTGATGTCGTAAAAAATTACATTATTTCCGCTTACATTGCAAACGCAGGCTTTTTTTTTTTTTTTTTTTTATCGTTGGGAAATGCATTTACGCATCCCCCTCTACAGTTTTACTGCCCGAGGGGGTATGTGGGACTCGCATGAAGCCATACCCACTAAAACCCAACGGTGGCCACCGTTCATCTTCGGTGACAGGGGTTAACAGCCAGGCCTTGTACCCCTGAAACGCAGGCTGAACCCTACGAGTTTTATCAAAATAATGTACTAAGTATTATACACATTGAAAAGGTCTACAGAAAAGTCCGCGATGGTATATGTCTATCTCTTATGGATAACCCACAATAACTTTTTTTTGTCATTTACTTTTTACGACAAATAATGGCTAATTTTCGAAGCGATTTTAACCAATACAGCATTAATCCTTAACCAATTAAATACCTTGAATACATTGTCCATTTAATATAGATCTATATGGCCCTTTACACCATATGATTTAAGTGAATATTTTCGAAGATATTACAGATTTAAAAAAATTGCGAGACGTAGCGTTTGCGGCGGTACCGGCCGGCCGCCCGGCTATGTATTTTATACCCGTGCAAAGCCGGAGCGGGCCGCTATGTTTTTATATACAACATTCACAGTTTTTCTGTTGTGTATTTAGTATCAGCATCGCACCCGTGCGAAGCCGGGGCGGGTCGCTAGTAATGTATAAAACAACCATTTTAAAAACGTATTCTAATTGCCCCTATTTGACAGTTTACGTAACATTTTAATTTTATCGTGTAATACTCTATTGGACGGATAAGTTTTATCCAAGCATTGAAAAATCGGCCCTAAGAATAATAGACATGATTCTCTAGATCAGATAATTTTGCTTCAATTTTAAATATGATAAAAACACTGTTTTCAGTGGTCCTGTATTCCATAGAATCAGATAATTTGCAGTGCTGTTTTTGTTCATAAATTACTCCTTTGTTAATAGAAAATTAAATTAAATTAGGTCAGTAGCTTAAAAACATAGCTCAAATAAACTCACCGTCATAACATGGTTTATATAGCTTTAGACACGAACTAGTAATTGAATGGAGTAATTCAATTTAAAAGCCCTTGATGAAAGCCCCGAGTGCCTATATAATATCATTTATTAAATGGCAACCTTTTACCTTGTTCATGTTACGCTTTTACGAAAATTTGTATAGGATTTTTAAAGGAATTTGTTAGCTTTCAATAAGCAGGTTCCTGATATTATTTAATTCATAGGTCTCGGTAGTACCTAATCTGTGTAATATTTAGTAATCTGTGTGTTCTTATAAGTTACTAAATTTATCGATCATTTAAAAAAAGAATTGTAAGTAAAATTAAATATTATAATTTTTAATGTTTTTTTGTTAATAACCCATTGACCACCGAGCGGCCCGATCGGGCCGCGACACAATAGATTTTCTATTGTGTCTGTGATTCGGGGACTGAGGGAATAAAGATAAATTTAATAATAAAATTGAACGAATCAACCCAATTTACTAACAATCTGTCTTTAAGGCTGCAGTCTAGCAAAATTGCGTTTTCAACAAGTTATTTGACAATTTTTTCTCGGCTAATGAAATGATAAACTGAATTTCTTTTTCTTGTTTATCAATTAGTGTTATATACGCAATGCGCGTGAATTTTTTCACATTTTTAAAGTAACTTTATGTTACCTTAATCAGGCCTTCAAGATAAGTCTCTTTCCCCCAAAGACATTTCGAGCTAAGTTTGTGCACTCACTACGTTGCAATCGATTACAATTTACACAATCTGCTCAGCGCATTATTATCCTTATATAGTCGTTATTAAAAACTGCTGAATACAATTGCCGAAAAACTTATGATT
The DNA here is from genome assembly GCF_061535395.1 of Colias eurytheme. Taxonomy (NCBI): domain Eukaryota; kingdom Metazoa; phylum Arthropoda; class Insecta; order Lepidoptera; family Pieridae; genus Colias; species Colias eurytheme. The sequence goes on along the minus strand of NC_142992.1, from coordinate 1,410,260 downwards.
TTCTTAATTAGAACGTTATAAATTCATTAAATTTCCCATTTTTTGCCTTACAAAATCTATTGATAAATACTGCTAAAAGTTATTTTTTCCATTAATTTATTCGAGTTGGTTGAAGACCAATGAATATTAATCCTTTAAAAAAATTTTTTTTTGAATTTTGATAATTCTTTAAATATTAAAAAAATATTTAAAATAATTAGGAAAAATCCTAGCGAATTTCTTTAGTCGCGCTCCTTGGGCCGGAGCGTTCTGACGTGTGCTCTACGCTCGATTTTCCTTCATACCGAAGTGAAAGTTGCTCTACTTCATTAAATTTAATATTTTTGTTAATTGATTATTTTTATCTTAGTTTTGTGCAAATATTCGTATTTTTAAACATTTGATTTCGATATGGAAAATAAACGAAAAAAATACGCGTGTAACTACTAGAAAAAAAATTATCTTCGAACATAAAGTTAATGAAACCAAATAGATTGCAAAGGTGATTGGCAACAATTTCTTTATTTTACGGGGTGTCAGTAAAGGGATGTATATTTCTTTAAAACTAAAGTAAGCTCATAAATTTTCTTATAATATAATTTTTTTGAAGTTCCAAAAATGTTTATTTTTCGTTTGAGAAATACGAAATATAATATAAACTTGTATTGAGAACTTGAACTTCCCAAGTTCATCCGGGGAAATCCCCATACGGGGAAAATGATTTGTTTACTCCAAAATTGATCCGAGGTGTTTTAATTTTTTCTTCTAGTCATTTTCAACGTAGCGGCATTTTGTTTGATTATTAATTTTGTAACTTAAATACAGGATGATGGTTTTATATTCTGATCTTACAGACGCGCTGACAAATTTAGTCCGCCATATCTAGTTTAGTCTACCAACTCTAAGTACCAATATTAAAACGAATGGATTATCATCACATCATCAAAACTCAGATGTAATGGAAGATCACAATAACATAGAAAATTCATTGGGTGTTGAGAACTAAACAAACAGAAGTAACAGAGACGCGAAGAATAAAAAAAGAGGACGAAAACGATAATTCGTTGATGCTTTCCCTTTTCGACGTATTGTTAGGGTACATCACCAATCTGCAAAAAACAAAACTGATGATTCCCAATTGCTGATTAAAAATGAAAAACAAATAATCTACAACAGTGTTGAAAATTTGCTGATCACAATGAAACATCCTTCAGTGGTAGCAGATTTACTCATTTAAAATGTATCGGTGAACAGCGTAAAGGAGAGGAGGACAGGAAAACATTATGAATGTGGATGGTGGATTGTATACAGGGTGTAATCGATAAGTATGTGCAGGCGATTATGACGTTATTATTGCAGGTATCAAAAAACTTAAAACTGATATCGAAATTACTTTACCTAATGAGCAAAATGACAATAATAACTTTTTAAAAGTATAACGAGAAATATCTAAAAAATTTACTTTATACACTCCCATATCAAAAAGGGAAAATGGGACTAGTAGAAGTTAAATGTCTAATTCCGGCAAAAGACATGAATGCGGAAGATGCGGTTAAAAAAAAATTAATATTTGAAATACAATGCAAAAAATAACACTTTTGTCATAGATAAGAATCATGACTATTTTTTCCAAATTCAGGGACAACTAAACGTTGCAGAAGCAGAAGTCTGCTTATTTGCTGTTTGGACTGGAGTGAATCATTCGTTAAAAATAGAATATATATAAAAGTATGTAACGTTTAGGCAAAATAAAATGATGGACCATTATCAAGATTTTACATAAATTGCCTACTGTCAGAATTGATTGATTCGAGACTTCAGCATTCGATGTCCATCAAGGACCCATCCTATATCATTCAAGCGATTGAAAAAAAAGAGATAAATCCAGTGCAACCGATAAAGCATCAGAATGCTAGCAAAAGATTTATTAGGTTTATCAATATAAATCTATATATTATACATAATATGTATAATAAATCTGTAGAAGACGCGAAGACTGACATCCGCGCGGACAAGCTAGTCAGAAATAAATATCTTTTGTTTTCATCTGTGTATTTTTCTATTTAATAATTTTTTAACACAAACATTACATTTTTTTTATTATATACAAAATTTGTTTATCCGTTTTATTAGTTAAACTGAACAACTTTCACTAAGAAACTTAGGTCGAAAAAAATGTATAGAGTTATGCATTTTGTATGGAAAGCTTATTTTTTTTTATATTTCGTCCAAATTTCTTTGTAAAAGTTGATCAGTTATATAAACATGAAGTTGAAGATATCAATAGAAAGTATTCGCAAATTTTGTGTACTGATAAAAAAAAAATCACCCAGTGTAATTTTCACGAAAATTGTTTCAAATTGTCATTTTTGGTACTTATTACGAATATTAAATTATGCATACGAATGATTTAATTTTTAAAAATTAAGTAGAGCAACTTTCCCTTAGTACATTTGTATTATTTACATATAGGATGACAGGATGCATTTGTTTGCACTACTAGACCAAGCCCTTAAGTGCAATAAAGTATTAATCCATACTAATATTATAAATGCGAAAGTAACTCTGTCTGTCTGTCTGTCTGTTACTCAATCACGCCTAAAATACTGAACCAATTTGCATGAAATTTGGTATGGAGATATTTTGATACCCGAGAAAGGACATAGGCTACCTTTTATTGCGAAATATGTACCACGGGCGAAGCCGGGGCGGACCACTAGTAAATAAATAAAATAATCGATACGAACGTTAAATTGTCTGCAACTGAGTTTATTTCAACTTTGTTGGCAACATTCGTTGCGCTAAAAGTTTAAATTGTTCCTGTACAAACTTCGTCTGGTGAGTCGTGGTAATCGATTTTTTTTAAAGTGTACAGCTTGTATGAAATACAATAAACGTATATTAAAAGTGAGAAACCTTTTGTAGAATGCATTGCAATAACGAAAAAGATCATTCGATTGAGATTCTTTAGGAAGACATTTGATTTGAAATCTCTTTACGCATTAAAGTTAGCGACTTACATTACGTTCCGGTTATCCATACTAATATTATAAATGCGAAAGTAACTCTGTCTGTCTGTCTGTTACTCAATCACGCCTTAAGGTGATTGCTACGATCTGTTCCCAGCCAATGTCCCGCTAGATGGCGCTGAATTCTACATTTCTAGTTTATTTGAGTTTTTGCGTAATTGGAATAGTCATCAAACCTAGGAATAGTCATGGCGGTTACTGAATATTATATTTTATTGAAATATGTTATATCATTGCCTTAAAATCCACCCAATTCGGTAAAATTATGCGTTTTAACATCTGTCATTGCATACAGGGTCGTTTACACACACAGACGTATACAAAAATGATAAAGATTTAACTCTAGATGGCGTGAATGTAAAGCGCGTCACACACGGTGAAGATACTACCTATAATATTTTATCTAATCTAGTAATATTTTATATTACAGTATCTTAAGGTATCCGGTATCAGCGTTCTGACCATCATTTTTCTTTTTTCGCTGTAGAACCGCCATCCTGTTACAAATGACCCACAAAGGAGAATGACCACGGGTGGTATCGGTAAAATTTTAGTTGTGCCACGTATTCGTTTTCTATTTGTATTTATAATGATCATATGTATCAATATTAAGTCTTAATTAAACCGGATAAATTGAAATAATAGTAAAAGTTTTTCTTTTGAAACATGTATGACTACGTATGGAATCGGTAAAATACTAGTTGTGTCACGTGTTCGTGATATTGTTAATTCCTATTTGTATTTATAATGATCATATTTATCACTAAAGTTGTAATTATACCGAATAAATAGAAATAAAAGTAAAAGTTTTGTTTTGACACATACCTATATCTATCTCTCTTGCAAACGTCATAATTATGTCATAGTTTCTATTTGAAATGTCAAATGAATGTGTTCGACGCATTGTTCGATGTTATTTTGAAATAATGTTTAAATTACGATTTACTTTTCACATTTGTCTTGTAAATTAAAATATTACCTATGTAATAAATGTAAAACTTAACGTTCATCGTTAGTTTAAACTCGATTAAGTAGTTTTTTGAAGTGTTGAATAAAACTATTGTTTTATTTTTATTGTCGCGAACTGCGGCTTATTTACATAAAAACTTTAATCATATCTAAAAGTACTAACATCAAGCTTTAAATTGAGCTATATTTCATCTTGACACAATAAGTTTGATTGCGATACCAAGTGCCATAGTCACTTGGGCAATCTCCTGTGGTTTTCATTTTTCTGTATGGGTAGACAAAACTTCAAAACGCCACCTGCTACGGTTTATATTATGAACGATTAGCTTTCCGCCCGCATTTTCAAAAAAAAAACACGTATAGTTCCCGTTCCCGTGGGGTTTCCGGGATAAAACCTATTCAATGTGTCCAAGTTACGTTCTATATGTGTGCTAAATTTCATTGTAATCGGTTCAGTAGTATTTGCGTGAAACACACACATACACATCCTCACAAACTTTCGCATTAGTAGGAAGTAGGATTGTTATAAAAATAAAAGTTATATTTGTTGGCGTAAACTATTTTATTGTAATTTTGGGAAATAAATAATGTCAAAATTGATTACCTACAATAAAACGCAGTTTTATTTTATGACCTACATTACACTATTGTTTTTTTTTTATCAAAACATGTATTTGAAGTAGCAAATATGATATTATGCTGATCCAAGCATTTTCACTCAAAACTAATATCACTAGTGATTTGTAAAAGTAAATTATTTCAATATACATTTCATAACCAACAAGTAAGAATAATTATTCATACAACAAATCAAAAACACTATTTACTATGGAAAAAAAACCAGGAAGGTGAAAAACATATTTACGATTTCGATGCACTCGACTTTTAGTAAAATAATAGGTAAAAATATTATTATGGTTTTGATCACAGACATATCTGTGGTTTTGATTTTAGCTACTAGTATCAGAAAGCTGCGTGTTCAATGCACGTCGGGGTCCCACAACTGTGGAGGAAGGAAGGTAGAATACCTCCATCGAATAAGTGAAGTTTCTCGACATACTCGATTTGCCGGCCGGCCTCAATGAAGATTGTCCGAAAGTTGTATATGTGCTCTGTAACGAAAAAATTTCGCTAGCGCGATTCAGAGTGAGGTGTCGTACAATATACCTAATGAAGTTTTTCATCTTTTTATTTTACTGCAAATACAAAATAAAAATTAAACAATGGTAATGTAAATTCTAAACAAACTACTACCAAAATACAATTAGAACAAAAATCATTTGACTTGTTTATTTCACCCAGAGGCCAGAGGCGGCTCGTGACAAAATTGTATAGGTGTTCACTTGAAATAAAACAACGAAAATACAATAGCGTTCGGGATGATTTATTACAAAAAAATGAGCACCACATTTTATAAATGTCTATAACACTAAAAATTACAAAGTACAGGCTATTTCAAAACGAATTCAATGACTAGGTATCAATAATTAGTAAATCACCGAATTTGCATTCGCGAGCGTAGGTATCCATAGTGTTTGTCACTGACGGTCACTGACCTCTATAACTTATAGTTATAGAGGTCAGTGGTGTTTGTTGTGTAAACATGTATGTATTTGAGTAGTTAGTAGCATATTATATTCTGAATTTCTGATCCATGCCTATTCACTCAAAACTAATAACACTAATGATTTGTAACAGTAAATTATTTCAATAGGTAGGTATTTGAACATTTCCCAACAAGACGTAAGAATAATTATTCGTAGGTATACAAGATACAATAACAAATCTAATACACTATTTATTATTTTATTATTTACTAGCGGTCCGCCCCGGCTTCGCCCGTGGTACATGTTTACGTTTTCTCTCCATAAGAAGTAATAGCTAGAGAGCTAGCGCAAAGCTACCTGTATGTATTTGACCAGACCTGGATTTTTGTGTGTTGATTCCCCTATACCTACTATACATGAGATGAGGAGTCACTAAGCCCAGAGTGGTGGACGGGGCGCGCGCTTAGGTAAGACAGGTGGAAATTTTTGGCGAACTTTGAAACCATTTGACCACGTCTGCCATTTTGATATTTGAAAATAGATTATTATTACTATCGGAAAATAACAATGGCAGACCATTATCACGCGGATAACATTCTGGCAGACACTTATGAAAGTGCTGAAAAAAATACAATTTTGAAAGTATTTGACCAGATCTGCCATTCATATATTTTATTTATTAGGGTCTTAAAAACTTATTTTCGAAACGGCAGACATTTTCATTGCGTACAGACTTCAGCAGACAACAAAACTTTACAGACTTCAGCAGTCAACAAGACTTAGCTTCTACATGGTCAGAACTCAGATGTATATATGTATTACGTTCCCTGACCTTACATCAATGATTTACTTTATTAATGTTTTTATGGTCATTTACATTTAATTTTGAAAACTATGGAATAAAATTTATAAATTTGATGATACAAAACTAAATATACATTTGTAAAGAATATCAAATATAAAGTTGTGTTGCAAATAACAAATCATCATTTAAATATTTTGTTTATTTCTTTATTTAAGAAACAATTAACAATTACAAAACAACATAAAAAAACACGCATGCATTTATTGAAATGTTCATTCATCATCACTATCGTATGGCGTTGTGTGACTCGTCTTCATAATCCATTGAATCGGATTCTGTAAAAGTAAAACGAAAATTATATAATAAAAGAAATGAGTAAAGTCAAAAATAATTATTAAAGAGTTAATCATTATAAACTTACCTAGTAAGGCAATGCCTTTGATGTCGCACGATGCCGCCGCGCCGCCAGTGTAGGTACTTCTGCTGCTACATGAAAATATGCTAGGGTTGCAACAAATGGGAAATAAAACAATTGTGATTATTACTATTATGATGTAATCATTTATTCATATGTACATTCAAAACAATTGCGATTATTAAATCTGATGTAATTATTTTTTCATAAATATATAATTATTATTAATTACATAATATATTGCACTGTGAAATATTTACGTATCACTTTATTTTTGATGTTCTTAATTGTCTTTTATAAAATTTAAGTGACGCATTCGCATTGGGATCAACAATCCGATAAGAAAAGAATGGAGACAACATATACATAGCTTTGATTTCAATTCTACAGATACAAAATATACAATCTATCTAAAATGATACAACGGATGTTTCCTGCGTTTTCTCGTCAAAATACCGAAACAACGTAATTATTGTATAGTAGTTGGGCGTGAAAGTAAAAAAACAAATGAAAAGTGTTTTCCATATGATTATTTATTAAATTTACGCGATTAAGAATAATTTCAACGATACAATTTAGTAACCGAGAATTCAGTGGATTAAAGAAAATACCTGCCTGATCATTTTATCAAACTCTAAAAGAATTATGGTTATTTCGCATCACTCGGTTTATTAGTTTGGTAATAATTATTAAAGGTAGTTACAACCCTAGCCATTGAGTCGAACGGTAGCATCGAGATAGTATGTAATACTATCTCGATGAACGGTAGGCAACACAATATCGACTTTGTGCGGGTACATATGGTACATTTCTTCTTGCTGTGAAGCGTAATTATTATTATTAAGATTTTTTAGGCTATTTTGAATCAGCTGTTCTAATTTAATTCTAGAAATTTATTAAAACGTGATTTTTTTAAAAGTATATTATGAGTTTATAAATACCTCAACCAATAGTTATTGTGTCCTATCCTCATTTCTTTATATCTTGGTAGTTAACTAAAGTGTTAAATTTACATAACCTCAACAACAACATTTACACTGCCACTGCACTAAAACTAATATGGAATCCATCACACAGTCTATTGATCAGATGTTTGAAGTGTTTAACCACAGAATGGATGAGTTCCAAAAGGATCTCCAGACAATTTCAACAGCCCCAATGGGTAGCCCGTCTTCTAAATTAGCGTCTGACTTTACAGTCTTTCGCACATTTGTCTTGACATCACTACAGTGTCTACAGTCTGAGGTTATCCTCCTGAGTAACAAAACAAAAGTACCTACGACGGACGACCACGCTTCGAGTTGCCAAAGTAAAGCAAGCAAGTTTTCCATTTTTCTGTATGAGTAGACAGAACTTCAAAACGCCACCTGCTACGGTTTATATTATGAACGATGGTTATAAAAATAAAAGTTATATTTGTTGGTGTAAACTATTTTATTGATCAATAATTTTGGAATTTAAAACTGTCAACATTGATTACAATAAAACGCAGTTTTATTTTATTACACTATTGTTTTTTTATCAAAACATGTATTTGAAGTACCATATAATATTATGCTGATCCAAGCATTTTCACTCAAAACTAATATCACTAATGATTTGTAAAAGTAAATTATTTCAATATACATTTCATAACCAACAAGTAAGAATAATTATTATTATTCCTACCTACAACAACAAACCTAAAACACTATTTACTATGGGAAAATAACCAGGAAGGTGAAAAACATTATATTACCTATTATTTACGATTTCGACGCACTCGACTTTTAGTAAAATATAGTAGGTAAACATAATATTATGGTTTTGATTTTTGCTACTAGTATAAGAAAACTGCGTGTTCAAACTACTTGTTTGTCTGTCTGAAAATTCAGAAGTACTTTGGTAGTTTACCGATTTATAATAATATTGTATATATCGTTGTTTAAAAAATATTCAAACACAATAAAATATGATATACTGATTTATCACTGGTTTCAGTGATGAACTGATGAGTCAATGTTAGCCACTATACTTTCGTCATACGTGTGTATGATTGATGTGATTTGCAACGTGGTGATATTTCAGAAAAATCACGGGTCAAATTGTCCCACCGAAAATATAACTGCGTTATAAGAATAACTATACCTACGATAAATTATACATAATACAATATAGTCTCAAATGCATACTAGTGAAATATTTTATTTGAATCAATAAAATAAAAAAAAAATAAAAAATAATAATAATACAAAAATAAATTCACAACACAAGAAAATCCGCGCGCAAATCATAGCGCGTGACAATGAAATCAAGAACTTTCGAGCCGACGCGACGCGGACGACGAAGGAGCCTAACAAAAGTACCTACAATCATAGGCGGCTCGTGACAAAATTGTATGGCCGTGTTCACTTGAAATAAAACAACGAAAATAGGTACCTACAATAGCGTTAGCAGTACAAAAAAAACCGGCCAAGTGCGAGTCGGGCTCGCGCACAAAGGGTTCCGTAGCAGCAAATATAATAAATTACAGTTAAATCAACCTATCTCAAAAACTATAAGAGATACTTTGATCAAACCAAAAATCGTTGAAAGAGTTAATTAGCATGCATCACCTCTATTTTTTTTAGAATTTTATACCCCGTAGTTATAAAAATAGAGGGGGGGGGACATACTTTTTACGACTTTGAGAGCTGATATCTCAAAAACCGTTCACTTTAAGAAAAATGTTTTTTAGAAAACTTTATATCATTTTAAAAGACCTTTCCATTGATACCCCACACGGGTATGTACATCGAAAAAAAAAATTTCATCCCTCAGTTACATGTATGGGGGGCCCCACCCCCAATTCTTTTTTTTACTATTTAGTGTCATATTTTTGTAGCGGTTCATACAACACATATTCCCATCAAATTTCATCACTGTAGTACTTATAGTTTCCGAGTAAATCGGCTGTGACAGACGGACAGACGGACAGACGGACAGACGGACATGACGAAACTATAAGGGTTCCGTTTTTGCCATTTTGGCTACGGAACCCTAAAAAATGAGCACCACATTATAAATGTCTATTTATACACTAAAAATTATAGAGTATTTCAAAACGAATTCAATTATTATTTAGCAATAATTAGAAAATCCCCGAATTTGCATTCGTGATCGTATTCATACAGCCGTACAAATAAACGAGTTATAACATTTTATGCAAAGAATAAACTAAGAATAAGGAAAAATCATACAAATAAACACGAAATAAATGTAACCTAGTATAACTTCGTAATAAGTATTCATACTAATGCTATTCCGTCCTTATTCCGGCTACCACCCTAGTATAAGTCTGACATAACCGAGTTATAACATATCTTTTAGTACATTGTGTTGTGTTTTACAAGTTTTAGAAGCAATTTTCAATCTAAATTTGAGATAATAGCAATGAGAGTAATACGAGAAGTAGAAAAAGTTGAGCAAATTAATAATTTCATTACGTACCTATTGAAATGGAAAATTTTGTATGAAATGTCAAAATATACGAAATTATGAAAAACCCTGTTGATATTTATAATGATTTATTTATTTACAACATGCGCCAAACCATACATACATAAAACTTATTTCTAAACTTATCACAATAATATACACTTTCGTTGAAAATATAAATCTTCTAAGCCTGGAGTTGTATGTTTTGAGTACCAGTTATTTGGCAACTCTCTATCTCAAGGTGGGTTTATCTTCTGTTCTCCAGATATTGGATAGCGTTATCTATCATTTGCTTGCATATTTAATGATATATTTAAATTATTTCCAATAAATATTTAAAAAATAAATAAACAGAACATCGTATGATGAAACTTCACAACAAATTCGACGAAGTCAAACGAGCGTCAGCAAAATGACAGCATCAAGGCTTAACCGTAGACAATTTCAATGTTTTTCATAATTTTGTGAATGAATTGCGACGTTGCCGCTTTGCGGCTATTGCATAGCGTGAGCATAGATACATCGACGTTATTCCAAATTTATTTGTAAGAAATTATGACATCCTTATTCTTTATTTATTCTTATCATATCTATGCATTGCATAAGGTTTGAATAAGCAAGTTTTTATTTGTACAGCTGATAGTGTTTGTCTACACTAATATTATAAAGAGGAAAACTTTGTTTGTTTGTTTGATTGTAATGAATAGGCTCATAAACTACTGGACATTTTACCAATGTTTGCAAGTTTGTGATTACTTTGATAGTTTACCGATTTATAATAATTGTATACTTAGGTATATCATTGTTTAAAAATACATATTCAAACACAATATGATATAGGTACTGATTTATCACTGGTTTCAGTGATGAACTGATGAGTCAATGTTAGCCACAATACTAATCACTTTCGTCATACATGTGTATGAACTATGATTGATGTGATTTGCAATGTGGTGAAATTTCATAAAAATCACGGGCCAATTTTTTGTTTTGAATCCCACCGAAAATACATATATTACTAATTGCGTTATTAGAATAATTAATTACTATACCCACGATCAATTATTACAATTTACAATATAGTCTCAAATGCATACTAGAGAAACATTGCAATTTGAATCAATTAAAATGCATAGCATACAAAAATAAATTCACAACACAAGAAATTCTCATTCAAGAATTATGCTCATTATGTATAAGATAACGAACGCGAATGCACGACATCTAGCGCGTCAATGTCTAAACATCGCCTTTCGTTTAGACATTGACGCGCTAGATCTGTAATAAGTATATAGTCTATGCGCTAGATGTCGTGCTTTATGTCGTGTTTCGCTTGGCAAACGTCACGCACACTACTGTAGAAGTGTCAAATTTTTCCGGTATTTTACTGTTGTTTTTCTAAGTAAATATTGTAAATTATTGATTAAAAAGGTCGAACGCGCACACATTTCATTATAGAGAAGTGATAAAATGATTAGTTTTAAAGAAATAGTGTCTGTGTTAAGTGTTTAGAGGTAATCAAAAATGTATGGAGGGACGGTCGGAACATCAACCTTAACTACTGAACCAATTTGCATGAAATTTGGTATAGAGATATTTTGATACCCGAGAAAGGACATAGGCTACTTTTTACCCCGGGACATAGGATAGGTTTTATCCCGGAAATCCCACGGGAACGGCAACTATGCGGGTTTTTCTTTGACTGCGCGAGCGAAGCCGCGGGTGGAAAGCTAGTATGTCGTATATAATATTATAATTTAGTTATCATTTAACACATACCATGAGTAACGTCTATTAAATCTACATGTGTCATAATAATTACAAGTAATTGATAACCGACTTCTCTATGGAGGATTACGTCATGCTTGAAAAACTATGTTTTCTAAGATTTCAAGGGCAAAGCCATAAAAAATATTAATAAATAATTCGTTGAATAATTTTATGCTAATATTTCTATTAGACTACAAGCCCGCATAGGACAAAAATATGGGTCAAATGAACCACCAGGGGACATATCTAGAACGATAGCAGAGCAAAAAATAATAAGATTCATCACTATGCCGTCACTTGTAAGCTGTCCAACTGAGTGCAGATGAGAATTGAAAAGTACAGGTAGACTCGGTAAATTTTGGTCATATATTTTTGTACGGCATTCTTAACCATCGATAGATCCATTAAAAATAATAAGAAACCGCTCAGTGCCGTACAAAAATGGTGGTCCACCAAGTCGGAATTTTTATTTAATTTCCGAGAGTTACCGGGGGTAAATTTGGTCATTTGACCATGTACGGCATCTGTGTCATACTATTGCTATACTGCTTTTAATCCATTATTCCGCAACGCCGTACAAAAATCATGGGGACAAGGGGAAAAAATCGAGAGATGCAATCCCCTCTCTTTCCCCACTCCAGGGGGTCATTTGACTAAGTACGGCTTCGGTTCCAAAACATTATCTAGCACTCAAAAGTACTATTAAAAGCAATGCCGTCAAAAAATAATTGTTCTTTTAAATGTATACCAATAATCATCTTAATTTCATCGAATTCTTGATATAAAGAGCTGTAAGGTCATTTGACCCTGTACGGGAACTTTTTTTTTAACATGATATTGTAAAATTCAATTGTTGTATAGTATTGCCGTTCAAAAGAAACCGTTCTAAAAAAAGTTATAGAGAAATGCAAAACCAGAAATTTTGTTAAAGTTTAAACATCGTAGATTAATGAAATATAATAGTTTTCTACACTTTATCCGTTGTTTTAAATAGTATTAACATAGATAAATTAGGAAAAAACGATGCCGTACATTTTTATGCAGACCACATCTTTTAGGCTGATGAAAGCGACGAAAGCTAAAATTTTAAGAGTGCTTTATGGCCATTTGATACAGTACGACATTAACATATTTTTACCCAACTACGGCAAAGCAAAAGGAGGGTTATGGTTGTTTACAGGTCATGTATGTATGTTCATCTATTCCCTCGTAACTTCTAAACTACTTATCAGAATTCGACAAATGACATATCATTAGAGGCGTCTGAATTGTTCACTGGATAACCAACGACCAGCTAGCTAAAGGCTATATGGGGTTTCACAAAATCTAATGTGGCGCCCTCTAGCGGACAAAACATACAGAGTAAAAAAATAAAGTTAAGATAAATATGCAGTGTTTGGTATCATTTGAAAGCGCTTTACTTGTACATTTTGAATATGTATATATTACTAGCATTTGCTTGTGACTTTACCTGTATTCATGATTTCATGGACTGATTGCATATAATTCACATCTTTTCGTTCATAGCTTTTTTATTAGTTCATCAATTTAACGGAGTCCATTCCACCTGACTCCAACTTTCCAAGGTGATAATTAACCACCTCGAGCTTCTTAATATTAATGTATATTTATATTTTACTAGCGGTCCGCCCCGGCTTCGCCCGTGGTACATGTTTACGTTTTCTCTACATAATAACCATCCTCGTACTTCAAGGAATATAATAAGAAAAGAATTATCGAAATCGGTTCAGCCGTTCTCGAGTTATGCGCTTACCAACACATTTTGCGATTCATTTTTATATATAAAGATTATAAAAATATAAAGCAAACATTTCGTTTTATATGGATTTTTTTCTTTTTCAGATTTTTCCCCTTTGAACCAACGAAAATGTACGGCACATGAAAAAATATTATCTATGCATAAAATACTTTAAAAATAAATTTATTTCGTGTTGTGTCAAATGACCCCCTGGAGCGGGGAAAGAGAGGGGATTACAACTCTCGATTTTTCCCCTTGTCCCCATGATTTTTGTACGGCGTTGCGGAATAATGGATTAAAAGCAGTATAGCAATAGTATGACACAGATGCCGTACATGGTCAAATGACCAAATTTACCCCCGGTAACTCTCGGAAATTAAATAAAAATTCCGACTTGGTGGACCACCATTTTTGTACGGCACTGAGCGGTTTCTTATTATTTTTAATGGATCTATCGATGGTTAAGAATGCCGTACAAAAATATATGACCAAAATTTACCGAGTCTACCTGTACTTTTCAATTCTCAACTGCACTCAGTTGGACAGCTTACAAGTGACGGCATAGTGATGAATCTTATTATTTTTTGCTCTGCTATCGTTCTAGATATGTCCCCTGGTGGTTCATTTGACCCATATTTTTGTCCTATGCGGGCTTGTAGTCTATATATTGTTTCCGATACAGCATCAAAATGGACCTGTCAGATTATATTTTTTTGCAAACTGACCATATTATAATCTCGAGCTTTTTTTGTTCATAAGTGTGAATTAATTATCTAAACTAAAGATCAACAACGATATATATTAGATATATATTTCAAATTATCACCAATAATAGGTGCTTGATATGTAGCGACACCTCGCTCTGAATCGCGCAAGCGAAATGTTTTCGCTACAGAGCTATATATACAACTTTCCGACATCATCCATTGGGGCCTTCACGGCCGGCCAGTCGAGTAGACTGGTCGAGGATCCTCCCTTTTTCGATGGAGGAATTCCACCTTCCTTCCTCCACAGATAAAAAAAGAGCGTGTGTGCCGAGCACACGTGGCAGAAGAGAAACGTCTCTGGCAAGATTCAAAGAAACCAAAATCGTCGCCGTCCTCCATTGACGTGGCGGCATTGCCATGACGCGACCTAATAATACTTTTACTTTCAACGCGCCTAAAGAAGTTAAACTTCAAAAAAAGTATATATGCATTTCTCATTTACGGAAACCTATAAACAAACGAATATTCAGATCAGGAAATACTTTATCTACCAAAAGCGGACATAGGAAACATTTTATCCACAAGAGAAGGAAAAGATAAATCCAAATGACATCCGAAAGCTTTCACAGTAACAGTTATAGTAATCCATTAATTGTTACACAGGAAAACCTACAAATTGACCTCCAGGGGCCATCCGGTCCCAATATCTGATAATTAGATGAGGTATTGTTTCTACACCATGTAGACAACAGGCTATTACACCAAAAAATAAATGATATTTTCTTATTATTGGGTAATCATAACCTACCCGGTATACTATATTTAATTACTTGAATTCATAAGATTGTGAGCCCTTGCAAAATTTAATAAAAACGATTTGGCTCAAAATTTGTTCAGCAGATGGCCAGTGCATGTATGCTCCTCTTTACAGGGTAGGCAGGCAAAGAACTACCGTCTGGATTTTATTAATCAGACTAGCTTTCCGCCCGCGGCTTCACCCGCTTTGACTAAAGCCTAATAAATTACATACTAATAACCTTCTCCTTGAATCACTCTAACTTAAGAAAAACCGCAACAAAATCCGTTGCGTAGTTTTAAAGATTTAAGCATACATATGGACAGTGAAAGCGACTGTTTTATACTATGTATTGATTACGGCTCTAGTGATGTATCCAGACCAATATCCTTTGTGAAATCCTTCTATCTATACTAATATTATAAAGAGGAAAGGTTTGTATGTATGTACGCATAAACTACTGGACCGATTTTGATGAAATTTGGCACAGATAATCTTTAGTCCCTGAGAAAGAACATAGGCTACCTTTTATTACGAAATATGTACCACGGGCGAAGCCGGGGCGGACCGCTAGTCTGCTATACATTGACATGTTACACATACACACGTAGCACTTCCCTATGCAATATAATAATTGCATATCCTGCATACAGATCAATAATATATAAACAACAATGCAGTTACCCTATTGTGATCTTTAGCCCATTGTGATAGAGTCATTAACGCAATGCAACACTGAAATTATGTTTTATTGATATAATTGTTACGTAAGCAGGATGTTTCCGCATTGCTGTTATGAAAGAAGTCAACTTTTATAAATTAATCACCCCTTTGGCCCTTTGTTGTGTAAAATAGTAGTAGTAGTATCTAGTAATCTCTCTAGATTCAATGAGGTGTAAACCCAAAACTTTTCAGAAAACAATTTATCCTAGAAAAATACCCTTATCGAATTCTGGTCCGAGGCTTATTAAGCTTTTAATGTAAACGAAGGCTTTCAATTGTTTATCAACAAAAAGAATTAACATATACTTTTTACAGACGCACGTACAGACAACCAGTCAGACAAAACACTCCTCACATAGACGGACATTTTCGTGACCTTACCACACCATCTATCCGCTTTCCCACATATTCATATGCCATACACATCGTCAATGACACATCAAATGAGTCACAAATGAGTCAAGTGACCACACGACGTAACGCGAAGGGAAAACTGGGCAAGCGCACCTCTTTGTGATAATGTTGTGATTCATAACAATTGCTGAGGTTAGACATTGAACTGTCTTTTCCTGATTTATGTATTTTGAAACCCGGAATCTACTTAACCACGTCTTGTAACCGAGGTTCTTTAATAGAGTCGGTCGTGAACCGGCTCCCGCCTGCCATCATTGTAGCAGCCCTCAAGATACGGCTTTGCACACGCTTGCGGAATGCCCAGCATGGACAGAGGAGCGTAGGTCTCTCGAGAGCCTGCTAGGAACAGACACCCAGCTGACCCTGCGGGCCCTTGTAGAGACTATGGTCACTGGCGACACTGACCGTGCATGGAAGACCGTCGTTACTTTCTGTGCGACGGTTATGAAAAGAAAAGAGGACGCCGAGAGGGCCCGAGAGAACGACCCAGCGGCGGATCCTCTACGTCGGCGCAGACCCGGCAGGCGTAGGCGTCTTTATGACCAGCGCCAGCCGTAAACTACCTTAGAGAAAAAGCGCGGGGGGAGGTTTCCGTAGATACGCGCATATTATAGTTATGCACGCGGCAAGGAAACCGGAGCCCCTCGCGGCGTAAGGTGGTTAGGTCCGGAAATGGAACGACGATATTATTTAATATCGTCGCCCATTGGCACTCCCGGATCTCGAAGGGCCGCCAAGAAGCGGCAGTCGCCACAGACGGCGGGGGTACAAGGCCTGGCTGTTAGCCCCCGCCGTTCAAGATGATAGACGGCAACCGTTGGGTTTTAGTGGGTATGGCTTCGTGCGAGTCCCACATACCCCCTTGGACAGTAAAACTGGCGAGGGGGATGCGTAAAGGCATTTCCCAACGTTAAAAAAAAAAAAAAAAAAAAAAGGTTCTTTAATAGAGGAGCTACTTCGTCAGGGTGTTAACTGTTAATAAGCCATCAAATATTCACTATCACTTTTTAACGATGTCTAGTAATGATTGGGGTTTTTGCTTACAAAATAATTTGGTACTGATTCAACGAATTCGTATTTCTCACTTTCAAGTTTGACCATATAAAGTTCAAACATAATAAATAGGTGACATAAGTGATCAGTTCAAAGATCTTACAATCTTATTAGCCTCGATAGGATTCTGATAAGTTACTATCTTTGTATCGATTACTATTATTATATTTGTTTTCGGGGAAACGAATCAAACGATCTAAGCTTCTGTATTCACAATTAAATCAACATAATTTTAGTTTTGATGTGAAACTTCTTTTTTACTTTTGAGAGTAAAATTTCAAGGTCGCGTCATGGCAATATCGTCACGTCATGGAGTAAGGCGACGATTTTGGTATTTTTGAATCTTGGCAAAGAAGTTTCACGTTCACGTGTGCTCAGCACACACGCTCTTTTTGTTTAAAACATTTATAAATTTTCATCCAGAACAAAATAAAATCTAGTAAGTAGCCATTTAATCTATTTCCCACGATCGTATGTTTATGACATTAAGCATTCGTACAGCACGTACGGTTAGTGCTCGAAACACATAAAGATTAAAATATCGATACCACACGTCTACTCTATTTCCGGCAGATATTTACAGAATATGTATTAAGTCAAATATACTTTACACTCTCCCGCAAAGATAAACATTTGTAATTTTTAACGTATAGATAGAATAAGACTGCACTTTGATGGACCGAATATTGCATCTCAGAGATAGTAAGCAACAGCAGCATAGAATCATGAGCCAACTAATTTTGATGTATTTACTCCCGTAATGAGCATCGTCTTTACCGGTTAAAATTTATTTTTACACGCTTTATATTAGCTTCACCTGTATGTTTGTAACCGACTTCTTTGGGCGCGATTTTGACCCACTTTAAACGGCTAGATTTCGTTCAAACTTTGTAGATTTATTGAGGACCGATGACAATACACTAATTTGATAAAATTTTCTATTTTTTAGTTCGGTTTTCTATAAAAAGCGTGTTTTTTTAGTTTTTTTA
The DNA here is from genome assembly GCF_061535395.1 of Colias eurytheme. Lineage (NCBI taxonomy): Eukaryota > Metazoa > Arthropoda > Insecta > Lepidoptera > Pieridae > Colias > Colias eurytheme. The sequence goes on along the minus strand of NC_142992.1, from coordinate 1,391,849 downwards.
AACTATTATTATTATAATCTGCATTAACATTTCCCGTGACTCTATGTAGGGTATAAACAGATGTTTCTATAAGCCACACTACGGATTTAGTTTCCTCTAGATATCAACTTAGTACCTACGAATATTAACAAGGAAATCAAATCTTTAATTTTGAAAGTGCTGACGCACAATTAAATTTAAATATACGAAAACATTAAGCCTCAATTACGTTAGTTGGTTAAGGAAACCGCAGTTCTTGATATTTTCAACTGCGGCAAGTACTTGACGTCAAGAGTTCATTCTTCCTATTAACCTAAATTAATTGAATATCCCATAAAAACGAAACGCTGTAGTAAATTAATTTATAGAGCAAATGTATTAGTTCTTCTCGGCCCAATTAACGAGAATTGAGACGTTCAAATCGAGATTTGCGTGGTAGGTTTATAAGATTTTTCGTAAAGTATGAAATCATGCAATTGTAAACATATTTAAAAAAATGTCAGATAATATTCCAAAAGCATGTAATTGTGCAATTGTATATATATTTTAAAGATTGCCTGATAACATTCCAAATGTTAAAGAAACCCTTCTTGCTAGTTTTGTTGCGAACAATTATTGGAATTCAATCATTCATATTGTTTCAATAGACTCAATTTTTTTTATCACGCTGAGGTCAATCACTAGATTTAAAATGAAACCAGCCACACCCTCAAATAAAATTCATCGAGCCTTTTTCCGAATTCCACTGCAGAGTTTCTTGTAAATGTTTGAGTTTGAGTAAGCCTCACAAACAACACTGGTCGTTCTTATGTATCTTGTAAATCGTTCTGTGATTTTAATAACGTCAGATTAACCTTCACCCTCTTTGGTTTAGCCACAAAATTAAAGCCAATCCGATTACACATGGGTTGGCAAGCAATCAAAATGGAACATTTGTTACAATTATCAAAATCATTCATATCACAATCAATAATAATAATTTTCTACAAATAAGATCCCTCCCCAGGAACATACCTACCGATGTTCCGAAGGTACAACATAAAATTCTATAAATGAACTAAATGACAAAAAAGTTCTACCAAACACAAAAATAATTAAGTCAATCGGTTGAAAATCCACGGAATTATATAGAAATATCCTATCAAACAAACAAAATAATTACGTGAAGAAGTTATAAATCCATGAAATTATCGAATAACAAAAGTCCAATAATTGAGAACTTCATTTTTGGGAACGTTGAAAAACACTGGTTATTTATGCAATGTTATTTTATTAAACTACTTGCGGTCCGCCCCGGCTTCGCCAGTGGTACATATTTACGTTTTCTCTACATATGAACCATCTCAAGGAATATAATAAAAAAAAACCGGCCAAGTGCGAGTCGGACTCGCGCACCGAGGGTTCCGTACAAACCTGCAAAGTTTGTTACAGCTTAAAGGTATTATAGACCTGAGTATTTGGTATGAATTTCAATTTAATACCTCTACGCGTTTATGAGGAAATGGGTAGTAAGTTTAAAATTATTAAAAAAAAAATATTATGTGATGTAACTAAAAATTTATGGTTTTCGTAATTTTTCCTTTATCTATGCTATAAGACGTTGCTTCGTACCAAATTTCAAGATTCTGAGTTCACGGGAAGCACCCTGTAGGTTTTGATTCCCTTGCAAGTGTCGAAAATTTGCGGCATAAACGGCTGTATCTTTTGATTGCGTTGGCTTAGAAGTTTGATTTTTGCACAGCTTCAAGGGACAGTAGACCTGAGTAATTGATATAAATGTCAGCTTCATACCTCCACGCGTTCCTGAGAAAAAGGGTCTTGACAGACGGACGGACGGACAACAAAGTGATCCTATAAGGGTTCCGTTTTTTCCTTTTGAGGTACGGAACCCTAAAAAGAATTATCGAAATCGGTCCACCCGTTCACGCGTGATGCCGTGACAACGCGAAACGGGTTTCATTTTTATACATATAGATAATATGATATTAACTTAATATAATAATGAGTTTTAAAAACCCAGATGATCCGCTTTCCTTACACTTGACACGTATTTCATATTCATATTATAATCTCGATAAAAAATATCGCAGGAATCACTTTATAAGAATGTAGGTTAGAAACTTAATAGGAAATATGAAATTAAGAAAATTGCAAGGAAAATTAGATAATTTAATTATTACATTTAAAACTGGGCGTGTTTGAGAGTAGTTTTTTGGATCAGCTAGTTAAAAAAAAAACTATTTTCAGGTAAAACCGGGGTAACAAGCTAATATAAAATATATTACAATAATGCTTAGTTCTGTTAAAATTCAAGAGACTTTTAGCTCTTTCTAACGTGTTGAATATTTATAACATAAAACATTGTACTATGACTTAGAATTTGTACATTTAGGTTAAAAAATTCAGATAAATTCATTGTGAAAGCAAAAAAGCAGAACTTACTAAGTACGTTTTTTTTATTAATTGTAAACTAAAAGTACCTATTTAGATAAGTTGTAATGTTGGGAAATTATATTCCATCTAAACAGCGAAACAATTTTAGATGAAATTAAACATACAGATAGATGACTTTAAGTTAGTAAGTAGTAAAAAAACATAGCGTTTCATACTGTTTCATAAGAATATTAAATTCACATTTAATCAAATACTCAGAAACAAACTTATCTTTAGAAAGGTTATCTGCGATATCAAACATCAATCTTACTTTTTCATTACCGTAGTGATCTTGAAAGTGTATGAGAATTGTTTTTATGAGGAAAGATAATATTTTGGATGATAAAATTTAAATGAAAGTGGGTTGTTTTGTATTTTTGTACAATTATTTGAATCCGACGCGTGATTCTTATTTGTAATTAATAAGAAATCTGATAATGTCCCTGATAGCATATTTAACACTTTTGACGTTTATTGTGATACATTATTCGTAATTTTAACTGACGGATAAGCTAAACAGAACATATATCAGTAACTTTAAAATTGACCTAATAAGGGCCGATTTTTCAATGCTTGGATAAAACCTTGGATAAAACTTATCCGCCCAATATAGTAATGCACGATAATATTAAAATGTCACGTAAACTGTCAAATACGGGCAATTAGAATACGTTTTTAAAATGGTAGTTTTATAAATTACTAGCGACCCGCCCCGGCTTCGCACGGGTGCAATGCTGATACTAAATACCTACTATACAGAAAAATTGTGAACGTTGTATAGGTATAAAAATATAGCGGCCCGCTCCGGCCTCCGGCATCGCACGGGTATAAATTATAAAATACATAGCCGAGCGGCCGCAAACGCTACGTCCTGCAATTTTTAAATCTGTAATATCTTCGAAAATATTCACTTAAATCATACGGTGTAAAGGGCCATATAGATCTATATTAAATGAACAATGTATCCATGGTATTTAATTGGTTAAGGATTAATGCTGTATTGGTTAAAATCGCTTCGAAAATTAGCCATTATTTGTCGTAAAAAGTAAATGACAAAAAAAAGTTATTGTGGGTTATCCATAAGAGATAGACATATACCATCGCGGACTTTTCTGTAGACCTTTTCAATGTGTATAATACTTAGTACATTATTTTGATAAAACTCGTAGGGTTCAGCCTGCGTTTGCAATGTAAGCGGAATAAATGTAATTTTTTACGACATCACATTAGAAACCTCAAAAATAACAGTACTTCTCCACTACTTAATGGATCTTATTATACATATAAACCTTCCTCTTGAATCACTCTATCTATTAAAAAAAACCGCATCAAAATCCGTTGCGTAGTTTCAAAGATTTAAGCGTACAAAGGGACATAGGGACATAGGGACATAGGGACAGGGAAAGCGACTTTGTTTTATACTATGTAGTGATTCGACGAATAAGTTTTATCCAAGCATTGAAAAATCAGCCCTAAATTGAATTAACCATTTAATAAAAAACGAAAGTACAAGACACCACTATAATTAAAAAAAACAGTATAAAAATATTTTGTTTTATCACAGTACCTAAACATTTAAGCACCGATGACCCGTATGGGAAACATTTTATTGTGAATCGAGGTCAAACGGCCACGTCCTGAAAACTAATCAAACGGGGCCCTGACACGCTAAATAATATAGTGGGGACAATTTGTTTAATACACTGGAACACATGTTATAACAAATCCATACTAATATTATAAATGCGAAAGTCTCTCGCGAAAGACTCTGTCTGTCTGTCTGTTACTCAATCACGCCTAAAGTACTGAACCAATTTCCATGAAAATTGGTATAGAGATATTTTGATACCTGAGAAAGGACATAGGCTACTTTTTATCCCGGGAAAGTGACGCAATCCCGGAAATCCCACGGGAACGGGTTTGCGGGTTTTTCTTTGACTGCGCGGGCGAAGCCGCGGGCGGAAACCTAGTCTGAAATACTAACTAAACTATAATATAAATTATTAAATTAGTGTAGTGCTAAATAGTCGGTTTGTTTGGTGGAACGCGCTTATCTCAGGAACTACGAATCCGATTTATTTCAGTGTTAGATAGCACATTTATTGAGGACGGCTGTAGGCCATTATATCATCACACTAATCAATAGAAGCGGAGCAATACAGATAAAACCGCAGGGCACAGCTATGTTATATAAAAAGCATTCGTAATATAATAAACGATTGAAAGAATTTCTGCAGACGAGGCGACCGTCTGGCTCGTACGTTAGGAGCAGAGATGTAACGGAGCTTCGATTCCGGTTCCGTTAAGTCGGAACTTCCGATTATTATTACACTTTCGGTTCCGACTTCGGTTCCGATACTTTTGTATCGGATGTTAATCGGAGGTCGAACGAAACAAAGCGGGCGGCGCGCGACGGCCTGTACCGAACAGGTTCATACATGTCGCGCGGGGAATCCCCCGACCCCCACTACGTGCACTCTATCATCAATTATTTTTTCACTTGTTAGTTGTTACAAAGCATCAAAGCTTTTGTTCATAAAGTACAATACTTTTGTTAGTTAGTTACTTTTGGAGTCCATTTTGATTTAATTTGCTTTAGCTATTGTTCATTTATTGTAATGTCACCAAATGTAACACGCTACTTTGGGTTTTAATTTTGATTAAACTTTAAATTCATTAATTTTATCTTTTGTTCATTTGGAATTATGCCAATTTTTTTTCACAGTTGTTTTTTGTTTTATAATAAAAAATAAAAATGAAAAGAATTGACTATAAATCATGTTTTATTTGTCTTTAAACAAACTGACCCTGCCTCCGATTTCGATTCCGATTCCGATAAACCAAATTTGAAAACTCCGATTCCGATTTCGGTTCCGATAAAACTACCTCCGTTACATCCCTGGTTAGGAGACCCTTTCTACATATTAAATCAGCCAGAATATACTTTACGAGCAATTTTATTGCTTACATAAGGGATATTTATATATTATTTGAACACGTTTATGCTTACGGGATACCTGGATAAAAAGCTTAACTATACCTTTACTATACGTAGGTACCTATCATAAATTTTCCGCATGAAATTTCAGATGGATATATTAATTTATTTTTACCAAATAACTATACATGACTTTATACCTATTACCTGTTTAACAATCGCCAATTTTACAAATTCCAACTAAAACTTAAGACCTCCTTTAATTCTCTCATATCACTCAAAGAGAGATTATACATACACACACATTACGAATAAATGATTATGATATGATTACTAAGAAAGAGATAGAATACCTGTTATGTTCAATTACATACATACATACATACATGTTCATGTTAACTAGCTGTTATGTCCTTATCTAAAAGATAACTAATTATCAACACAGATACTAGACTGGATGCGTCATATTTGTTTGAATACACCAAACGTATCTAGGTATTGCAATATGACTTTAATTATATTTCTAACCGCTTGATCCGGGATAAAAGCAAAATAAAAATAGCTAGACATTCAAGCGAAATGTAGCTTTCTAGTGGTGAAAGAATTTTGAAAATCGCTTGCGTAGTTTTCAATAAAACTTACGAGCAATAAAATTCTGACATCTATATTTATGCAGATAAAAAGTTTTATTTAGGGCCGATTTTTCAATGCTCGGATAAAACTTATTCGTCGAGTAATGTATAAAACTACCATTTTAAAAACGTATTCTAATTGCCCGTATTTGACAGTTTACGTGACATTTTAATATTATCGTGTAATACTTTATTGGACGGATAAGTTTTATCCAAGCATTGAAAAATCGGCCCTTAGAAAACAAACTTTATCGATACCTACTATATACTAACAAAGAAATGTCCAAAACAATTTCTACAAAAACGTCCTGCTTTTTCCCTCACTGATTTATCTTACAAGTAAACTTAGGTTTATAACACTATAGCAAATGTCTTGGCAACAAGGACCCTAGTGACTAGTGAGGTCAAAATCTTGCCTTTAGGACCAAAGCGTACCGCAACACTTGGCACAGTTTTTCAGCAAAATAAGTCAAAGTAGAACTAGTAGTGAGACCTCTGTTTTCTCAAGAGGAACTAGTAAACTAGGAACGCAAATAAGCATATTTTGGCACGAGATATTAAAATAATGCAAGCATATTTTTTTAAAGGTGCGTAAATACATTGATGTACTTAAAAATCTAAAAAATATCTGTCTATATAGTTTTTCCACATTTTCACATTTGAGATGGATTTTGGAAAACGTTCACAGAACTTAGCGAAACAGTGCAAACTCTGTGTTTGAAACGTAACGTATAAAAACGTTTTTTAAACACAAACATACCAGTATCGTAATTTCAGTAAGCTTGTTACCTTTTGCCCAGGTTGCCTGGAAGAGATCACTTCTAAGTGATAAGGCCGCCTAATAAACTATACTTTTCTTGTTTTGTTTTGTATAAATTAGCAATAAGTTTCCCATGTATAGTTTTATTAAAGAGAAATAAATAAAAATATAAATAAATTGGAAAATCCAAAAGTGCACGCCTCATAATTTTTTTTTAATAAATATTTATTAATTATTATTTTTGTTTATTTAATAACAATTAAACCACATCGAATCAGACCCTGAAAAATGAAAGGGTTCTATTCCTGAGCATACTCAAGCGTAAGAGAAAAAAAAAGACTCGATTAGTAAAGTATTTCGGTCGCTATCGTGTTAACAAGAAAAAGGATCCGCACATACAGACACACGGACGTCCAAGACAGAACTTTTTTAAACTGTTTTTTAACTAGTTTAAATAACAAAAATTACATCAAAAATATCATGAACGTTAAAAATAGTGTTTTTTCTTAATATGTGTGTGTATGATACATAAAGACATTTTAAGTTTGAAAAATCAGATGTTTTGCGCGAAGTGACAGTAGTACCCACCTCAACGCTTCGCTTATGAGGCGTGCAATAAATAAATAAGTATCCTAAAGGATACGATTGTTTTTATCTTACAGCGATGAATATCATGAAATGGAATACGAATACGATAGTTTATGTCATGAAATATTACATTAGCTAAGACGCTAAGTCACAGTCGAAAAATAAATAAGTAAGCCAAAAGCCGCGTTTTAGCACCAAAAATAGTGCACGTGTTAAACATGTTTTGATAACGAGGATATCAGAATCCTCATTATCTAAATTATTATCATTTACTATGAAAAAAAATTTCGCATCTACACTCTTGTGACGCACGATACCTAATCGAAACGGAATGACCATGGGTTTGATTACTGATTTTGTACATTTACAAGTATCGATATAGGAGAAAACAGAAGACTAATTCGAATTTGGTGTAAGATTTTTTATTTTAAATCATTAGGCTGGACATTGCAATAAAACTTTACAAGAAGTATTGTAAGGGCCGATTTTTCAATGCTTGGATAAAACTTATATTAATAAATTTTTCGACGAATACGTCGAATAATTTATAAAACTACCATTTTAAAAACGTATTCTAATTGCCCGTATTTGACAGTTTACGTGACATTTTAATATTATCGTGTAATACTTTATTGGACGGATAAGTTTTATCCAAGCATTGAAAAATCGGCCCTTAATGATAATAGTTAATACAATCTAAATTTATAGATATGAAGAGAAACCGAAAGGACTAATTATTGCCTAAATGAAACAGATAGACTACAAGCTAACTTTTAAAAGAGAAAAACTCACCATATTCACACAATAAGTTCTTTTGAATTTCATCATTTTTTACCATTTGCCAAAAATCTTCCCAATCAAAAACATTAGCGCCCTAAATAGGGCATTTAGCACCATTTAAAAACATTTTTCTTAACGATATTAAATTTTTAATTAATAGATTCATACAAATTCGGACGTGTCTTAACGTTGGAGTGAACTGACAAGCACTTTTGGTAATTGGAGTGGCAACTGCCAGCAACTAGCAACGAACTGTTATGAGAAAGCCGTTGCAAAATTATCATATTTTAATTCGTGCAAAATGCAATTAGAACCTGGTCGACTTTTATATGAAATGCTCTTATAATTAAGTAACAAAAAATCGTATAAATAACTACTTAAAGATGTAAAGATATATTTTTTTAGAGAATAGAGAAATCACCTCGGAGACGCGGGTTCGAATCCCGTCTCGCGATCGAATTTTTTCGGCAAGATGAAATTAGAGAAGAAAATGGCAAATATCAAAAAACTTTCATATTCAATGTTAAGTTCGTGACAATTATATCTTGAAAATCTTAAACCACTTCATTATAAAACTTATTATTGTCTCCATTCTAGTTTCTAACTATGATTCACTCGCAAGTACACCGCCCGCGCCTACCTTAATAATTGTGTTTCCTTAACAGTAAACAAACAACAATTAAGGACTATATCTGTTGCTTCCATTTTCCTTGCAAAGCAAGTCAAAATAAGTATTGTATTACTTCTATAGAAAATATTACATTAACATTTAATGGCAGTTCAAGTAACAAACTAAAAATGGTAAATAGATTATCCTAAGTACTATCATTTTGAAAAAAATGTACACCCAGAAAATGAAAATTTTGGGTTTTCTCTAGTATGTATAGAATATATTATATTATCTGTGGTTTTGACATGCTCTTTCCGAATAATCATTTGTATATAATATGTCCACATGATCACCAAGAAATGTGTTAACGCATTACTTGCCTTTCAGTAATATAAGAAGTGGTTCAAAAGCCCTATGTTAAGTATCATCACTTTAGATTCTGCTTCATTAGAATTTAGAGTACAATACGATACATATTGCTCTTCATTATTGCAATATTGATGCTTTAAGTATCTTTTGAGTCGATAAGGACTTGGCAAACTTTAATGCGTTCAAAGTCTACTACTTCTGCTTTCAGGTGTGTTACCATGACGTCTTATAGCATTATTATTTCCACCATTATGTCTTATATGTTCCTTACATAGGTATTCAGATATTTAATAAAATTCCAAAAGACTTGCAGGAACCTCTTCCAGGATTTAAAAATAAATTAACTAAATACTTGTTAGAGAATTGTTTTTAAAACTTAAATGAATTTCTGTATAATATGAAAAAATGTATAAATAATATAAAATAATGATTTTGATATTTGATTGACTGTATGACTAGTGACTTATGTATAAAACTAATTTTAAGTGACAATACTCCTGACTCGTATTATTATTGTAACTAATCATTCTCGTTCATTTTGTGAATTAATAATAATTATTGTATGCTATGTAACTATAGTAAAAACATGAATGTTCCTTAATTTTGATCTTAATATCTTTGTATGTACCATGTTTTTATGCAATAAATGATTTATTTATTTATTTATTTATTTATAGCAATCTTATTTCCAGTGTGAGAAGGTGATGACGCTAAACGACCTATATAGCACTGTCATTCTTCCACACTCAAAGTAATACCGCCTATAAGACATCATGGTTCGGGGGCAGGTAAGATAAGGTCGTTATCGTCCTTTATAAATAACCTTGGATATCCTAAAGACAAAACTATAAAATGATACATAAATTCAATAATGCATTTGAGAGAAAACATAAATTTACGACACACTTAATTCGAACTTAAAAATGTAACGAACCATTTTTTAACCTTATCAATATGAAACCTCAAGTGGGCGTAAAATTGTTGCAATATGTGAATTTCACTATTTATATTTTGTCAGTGTTTTTTGGTACATTATGTTTTTTGTATATTGCATGCGTAGGGTTCTTCCTTCTTTCCGTGATGTTTGAAATCTTTTCTAAATTATAAGGACGTCTCAATATGTTATAGAGCTTTAATACCTCTTTTAAGTTGATGAGTATCTTACAGTTTCTTGAATAAAACTGCATAAGATATTCTTATTTATCACTTGTCAACACCAGAGTTCCTAACAATAACCATCTGTACCCAAAAGTGTCCTAACGGCCAATTGAAATCCGTAGCCCAAAAGCGTACGTGCGTTGCGAAACCGATTGCATCGTCGGTCAACATTATCGGAATATAAATACTGGCATTACAACACCTCCACCCACCGGCGAAGTTTGGCTTATCATCACTGTGCTAATCATCCATTTATATTTTGGACGACGCAAGGCTAAAGTGTGAAGTCGCGTGCCCTAGTGGGGTATAGGGCAGATGCATTATTCATACATCTGTTTCACTGATCGTTTTTTTAAGAACTAGTAGGTGATCTTCTATGTCCTGCCAAACCGAGACATTTTCGGGATCGAATGACTCTTCGGTTCTACGCTCAATCGTTAAGCACTGTACCAAGAAGGAGGTCGCAAGGCTAGAATTTTAAATTTGGGGTGGAATTTTATGCTATTTAGCGATGCTGTAACACCTTTTTGCTGGTACTATTTTTAGCTCGTAATTGACTCATTATATTCCTTTGCAATAAAACGATTCCTTTTTGTTCACGGTTGGCTGGATTTTTACGTGCCTCTAAATTCGACGTAAATAAGGAAAATTTTTAGATTTACGATATGAGATATCTCAGATAGACAGTGAATGAATTATTTAAAAGTACACTTTGCTTATAAATTGACAAATTACGGTTCATGTCGTAAATCTAAGAATGACATACTGATGTTTACCCCTGTAGATTTTAATGTTCTAGATAACTACAGATTCTTTCGATCATATGCCCTTGCTCGGTCAATACTTTTACTTTTCATAAGCGTTAAGTCGTAAATTTGAATGTCAAGCCATTATTTCTTTAATGTAAGACAAGTCGGATCAAAATATATTTCCGTAGCGCCAATGCGTGTGGGCACAACATTATTTTCATTATTAACCTCCAGTAAGTTCTATTTTAGATAAACCGGTGGGAGCCGAGTGCTAAATTTGGGTTTATAGTGCCCAGTGTGAAAAAGGTGTAACTTGTATGAAATTTTAACTACGTGAGATACTCGGCTGTAATAATATATGCTAGGGTAAAAACATGTTTGTTTATATACTTCAAGTGTCAAGGTAATATGTGCGTTGTACATTGAATCATTTACAAATAGGTTTCGGCGCCAATCAATGTATGAGTAATCGAGCCGTGTATGTAAATCGACTAATAATATCGTGAGAATCTAATGTTTATATTATAATATCTAATAGAGTATACAGATGTCTTTAGCGAGAGTAAGATGTGAAGACAGAGCGCGAAATAAAACATATCTCACGCGTTTTACTCAAGATATTAGAAGATTTGTTAATGAAAAAATAAAATACGATAATTCATTCTATCAAAATGTACCGTTTCATATAAAGAGAAGGATTTTCTAAGACACAATTTTCAAGAAAGCAAAACAGATATTGCTTCCTATTTAACAGTGTTTACATAGACTTGATGCGATCTTAAGTAAGATAGGGTCACTTAATACGTCCAGTTAAAAGTCCCATTAAATGTGACAGTTAAAGAAAAAGCCCCCGATCAAAAGCTCATTAACGACAAGTAGACGTACTAGGCGACTGGTGAAGCCAACAACGATATCGTGTGACTTCCAGGAAAAAGCCCTACTATTCACCGAGGATTATCTTTCTTTTTAAAAATTATAATTAAAGGTGTTTTTTTATAATTTATAATAAGCAGATATTCGATAGATAAAATGTCGGAATTACACATAGATCAAATATGAGCAAAAAATCATATTATGTAATCTGAAAGCATTTCTATATTTACTTTGCTATCGTTTTGGATATAATATATTTATGAAAATTCCTCCTTGTGAGCTACTTTATAAGCATGGTCTAATGTTCTTTTTATTATCACCATAATCATATAACATACTAGTGGTCCGCCCCGGCTTCGCCCGTGGTACATATTTCACAATAAAAGGTAGCCTATGTCCTTTCTCAGGTATCAAAATATCTCTATACCAAATTTCATGCAAATTGGTTCAGTAGTTTAGGCGTGATTGAGTAACAGACAGACAGACAGATTTACTTTCGCATTTATAATATTAGTATATAACATATTGTGCTTTCAAGACCTTAACCGTAACGTAAATTATTTCTAAATATTTAATACATAACAAACACTTACCAAAGGAGTCTTGGCCACCGGCGGTTCTGGAGGTGGTCCTCTCACCCGGACCTCACTGGGCTGCCTCCTGACCATCGGCCTGGCTGGTGGAGGGTCCCTGGGCGAATCCCGCGGTTCCCTGGGAGAATCCCTCGTGTCCCTCGGCGATTCCCGTGATGCTATCGCTTCAGACAATGCAGCCATAAGGTTCCCACCAGAGGAGCCGAAAGATCGAGACTTTTCCGGTGATTTCTGGGGTTGTGCAAACCGCGGCGACGAACCACCGCTGTCCAATTTGATCTGGCCATTTGGTGTTGTGCCTAGAGATTTAGTATTGTTAAAAATTGTTTAAATATTTTATATTGTATATTTTTTTTGTAGGCAAATTCAAATGTGTAATATGATCTAGAGTTTTTATGAAGCCAAGAAAAATGTATTAAATACAAATTGACAGATTAATTTTAACTGGTAAAATGCTACACAGTACACACGTAAAACAAATAGTTAAAACACCTTCAGTTTATATTGTGTCAAATGTGGTTTTGATGGGAATAGCAGATATGATGATATCTATGTAAGTAGTTACATATATATGCTTTGTTTAATCTCAATGATACTTTATATTTTTTATACATCAAAAAACATAGTTTTTGTATTATAATAATATCAAGTTAATTATTATTTAACTTTATAACATAAAACTAAAATCATATTTGGTTAAAAGCTATAACACATTTTTGAAATTATTGTAATCAGTTCAATCAAAAAAGAGTTAATGACTGTAATGATGAAGATTATAATATTTAACTAGCTCTCCCGGCAAACATTGTTCTGCCTTACTCTTATCACTTAGGGATGTACAAATATTGTGCGATTTTAAGATCTACCCGATATGCACAGAAAATTTCAAGAGAATCGGTCCAGCCGTTTTGGAGGAGTATAGTATAACATTGTGACACGGGAATTTTATCCATTAGATTATTTTAGTGTACATAGGACTTTGAAGAACTTTTCCTTAATAAAATTAGTTTCAGTTAATACATGTAAGGAAAACATACAATTTATAAGCTTTACTTATTGCGTACATTAAATTGATAATTGATAAATCACTGTAATTATGGTGTTCTTATCTATTTAACTAAATTGTAACCACTAATGATTATATAATTGTGTTTAATATTAATTCGGTTAAAACAATAATTTATTACTTAATTAGATTTCCAGTGATTTTAAAGGAAATTTAATTTTAATCCATTTTAGCTAATTATTTTACATTAGGATAAAAAGAACATTAAATTAAAAGATAAAAATGATATTTTTTAAATGAGTTCAGTAATTAGGAGCTTATTTATTTGAATTTTTTTAGGGATGTTCACTGATTTCTCCACAAACCATAGTTTCATTTTCAATATTATTTTCTTACTAGATTTCCGCCCGCGGCTTCGCCCGCGTTTGCAAAGGAAAACCCGCATAGTTCCGGGATAAAAACTATCCTATGTGTTAATCCAAGTTACCCTCTATATGTGTGCTAAATTTCATTGTAATCGGTTCAGTAGTTTTTACGTGAAAGAGTAACAAACATCCATACATCCTTACAAACTTTCGCCTTTATAATAGTATTAAGATAAGTAAAAGCTAAAACTTATAGATATGGATCAGTTTAGTTACTGTATGGATTAATTTAGATTCCTAGAAATTAAATGTGTGAAGATTTATCTTAATTCCATATATTTTATTCTTGAACACTAATAAATATAAATTAAGTAAGTTTCTTTCATCAGAATATCTAATATATATTATAAAGGCGAAAGTTTGTAAGGATGTATGGATGTTTGTTACTCTTTCACGTAAAAACTACTGAACCAATTACAATGAAATTTAGCACACATATAGAGAGTAACTTGGATTAACACATAGGATAGGTTTTATCCCGGAAATCCCACGGGAACGGGAACTATGCGGGTTTTCTTTTGAAATTGCGGGCGAAGCCGCGGGTGGAAATCTAGTAACAAATAATATTATATATCCCTATTTGTCATCAAATATGCATCAGTTATGACCCGATAGTCTTTATATGTTTCCTTTTTTTGTATAGCTTATTAAAGATTGGACTGTGGGGGACAAAAATTCAAAGTATTTTGTATTTTATACTAGCAGTTTTGCTCTGGCTTCACCCGCGGTACATGTTTCTGCATAAGAACCATCCTCATACTTAAAGGAATATTATACACAAGGAATTATCAAAATCAGTCCTCCCATTCATGCGTGATGCCGTGACCAAGGGAAATAAGGATTCATTTTTATATAACTATAGAGCTTATACTATCTTGTTCTCAAAAATAAAGACCTTGACAATATTGAATCTTAAATATTGAAGTACATATTACATTTTTCGTCAAATTGATTAGAAGTTAAAATGCTATCAAAAGCAGAGAATAGTAATACATTTCAACTTGAAAAATATATGTGGACATTTTTAAAGGTTTTACAGAATTACAGTTTTAATTAGTGCTGAGGTCATATGAGTGGCCTTTTAGCACATAACCACAAATAAGTATTTTTTATACTTGTGTTATTTTTTTGGTCATTTGTCTGCTATTGTGTGTTGAAATTGTCTGTAATAATAAATGTTTTTTTCTTTCTGTATTCTGTAATCTACATATAGTGCCACAAATTTAACTGACTCAGTGACGGTGTCACTGATGTCGATTTAACTACTGGCGGCACATAGTTCCAGTTTTTTTCACCTGGTCAGTTAAGTTTGTGGCACTGTACAAAACTTATGAAGACATTTCATAAATGTAACGTGATATAATATTGAATGAAAGAAATTTTTTTAAATATGCATCATTCTTAATTGCAAAAAAACAATAAAAAATAATTTTAGAAAAAATTTATGACACAAATGAAGGGTCAAACCAATTATGGATAGTATATTTAATTGTTCAATATATTTTTTTAGGTTTAAGAACTAAAATTTAAATGAGCAGCTAAATTTAATTGTACTGTTGTAAAATACTTCACTAAATATTATTTATCTGTAGATAAGCATAATCTACTTCTGATATTGAAAACATGCTTATCATAGGTATCTCTAATATATACTATGTACATGTATACTGTGGTTTTAGAAAGTAATTCAATAAAAATAATAAGATTTATGTGTCTGTTACTTGGTACATAATTTTAAAATATATCTCAAGAACTTTAAAATATTTTAAAGTTTGAATTAATTTTTAGTACAGTAATGTGTAGGCAAGTGACAGAACTTACTTCCAATACTGGGTCCTTTTCCTGTAGGCCTTAACTTAGGCATTCCACCAGCAAAAAGTCCGCCCAAAGCAGGCATAGCACCTCCATTTGGTATACCACCACCCCTCACACCATTCCCCACTGGACTACTACCACTACTAGATGCATTTGTCACTTTGCCCGGAATATAGGGTCCACTTTTATCCACTGTGACTGTCTTTTTCAACTTTGCTCCCTGTCTTATCGAACTAAGTAACGCATTCCGATCGTCAGGACCCCCTTTGGCTCCTCCGAAAATTGGAGGAGGAGGCCCTGGAGGCGGCGGAGGTCCAGGCGGCGGCGGTGGTCTCGGAGGCATCGTTATTTGTCAACTAAACACACTGTGCCATCAAGTGTATTTACGTTGGGTAGACGTTCACAACTAGCAAGTACAACAATACGACTGCACTCGCACTATGTCGCACAATAAAACACTCAACCGCAGATACGTCACACCACACTTATCCATGCTAATTTACATAAAATACAGAAGAGCCTTGCCCCAAAACTTTAATCATTGTAGGAAGTACGTAGGCACGAGAAACTATTTTCAACTGCTATCACCTCATATTCACAAGATAAATCCGTTTATCTGTGTTATCACCTGCTATTTACTGGTTTATCGTAATTATTGAAATAATCCTAATGAATGCAGGTGATTAAGACTTGAGTCCTATCTCAATAGCGAACGAACATCAAATATAATTCGTCAAATTCACAAATTGCAATATGGCCGACTACAGCTGTCAATGTAAATGTTGCTATAATAAATTATATTCATCAATGGTAGAAAGAGGGTAGAAAGTTTTCTTCAGACCTAATTATATTTTACAACTTATAATCATATTATTTTTGATGACATGAATTCTAATATATATGTATTATAATAATTAACATGAGCATAATATCACCAATAGGGAAAAAAACTTAAATTTTTATTAATATATTTTAAATAAAACATGTTCATTGACTGGCAAGGCTTATTCATTCAAATTAAACATCTATTTCACGTACAAAAAAGAATTATTCAAATTAAATATTTTCTTCGAGAATTAAATTACTAATAATAATAATTAGAATAAAATACAAGATAAGTAATAGAAATATCCAATAATTAATCTTCTAATGTGTGGAACTCGCATTTATTGAATCTACATCATCTGGATGCATTGAATTATATTTATAGAGATTTGAATCATAGGTAACTTCGCTTCCCCCTTGTGATAGCAATGCAGCAGCTTCTTTAGCAGCACGTTCAACTTCAGCTCGTTCTTCTGCTATTCTTATTTCTCTCTCTACATCCAATTCTTCTTTTTCTCTAGCACGTTTTTCTCGTATTTCAATATTTTCTCTATATTTTATAAGACGTGCAGATAAATATTTGATAGGATCCGCTGGTTGATGTAAAATAACGTCAGCGATGCACACTTGTAAAGCTTTACCTACATTTAATTTTAGGTATTTAAAATCCTCAGTCACATTAGCGTCACCTGGACAAAGATCAAACATATCCAAGTGACTACGAATTCGAACTAAATTTCCAAAACCATCGTTTTCATATTCACTTACTGTGTCTTCATCTCGATAAATATGCTTTCCTTCGCTATTTATGTAATATCTACCGTAATTATCATAATAATAAATGACACCATCCCGTTCTTCTTTAACTTTAAGTAAAATACCACTGCTATCCAGCATATACTCACTTGCTGTTGCGTGAGCTTTGTAAACTCTTTGTCTCGTTTTTGGATCTACAAAATACCTTCCACACTCATCATAGAAATAAACATGTTCAGAATCGTCACTTAGTGGTACCAATTCGCCTCGTTCATTTGGTTGGTAGTGGATTTCATCGTCAGGTAGCTTGTAAATTTTTCTACTGTGCTGATCAATATAAAATGTGCCTAACTCATCGGCATATTCTTCTTTTATATCAGCAGCACTTAAAATTGAGATAATAGATTTATGACTACGCTCTCCAAACACAGCAATATCCCATAAATAGCACAGCTCAGTTACTAAGTGTTCACGATCTTCGGGCTGTAAGTCATGATTAAAAATCCTAAATTGATAAAAATCTTCACAAATACATAGTTCATCATCAGTTACTGATTCTAGATGTACATCCGTCAACTGTTGCATCTGTTTTAAAGTTGTTTTTAATGTTTCAAGATCGTTCAAACGATTTTCTAAATACTCTTTTTTGTGTATCAAGGCCATCCTCGCAGCAGACGTTGGTTCAGCTTCCAATCTTTGAATACGATCTTCTAATATATTCACTTTCTCATAAACTTTACAAATTTCTAAATCATGAGTGGCAGTGCATCGAATCATAGCACCCAATTCTTTACCCTTTTCTCTTAAGTTTTCTAACATTTTTTGAGCACTTGGCGATTTTGATGTATGCAGGTCATCCACGATTTGTTGTAAGGTTTTTGTTAAATCACCACTCAAATGAGGTACATTTATGTTTATATATTTACTTAGATCCATAGCTAAACCATCAGTTATTTTATCTATCCAATTTAATAGATCCTCAAGGGCACTAGATACTTTCACTCGAAACTCCTCATCACCAGAAAAATTCCTGAAACATTTTAGCTGGTCTAATAGTATCTTTGTAATTTCTTTGTGCATTTCATCAACTATTTCCATTTCAGCAATTAAATTCGCTTGCAATTCATTAGATAAGGTTGGTTTATATTTATTCATATATTTTTGATAATAATTTAGTCGATAACCCACTGCATCAATGGTATAACTTATCGCTTGGTAAATTTCTTCCCTTGGTAAATCATTTAAACGTTTTGTATAATTTTCAATTTCATTCACTACATGAAGCCAATTTAAGTGAAAATCTACAATGATATCAATAATTTGGGATTTCGTTTCATCTTGTAAAGCAGATCTCATAGCACACATAGTATTGAAAATACTGTCTGAGTAATCATTTTTGGTAAGAAATATTACCGGAGTTTCGTAGAACTGCTTCATCATTTTAGAAATATCGAAGAGAAAATTATCACTGGCATCTTTATCAATACTTATTTTTGTGTTCTTTTGCGACGCCATTTCTTTTTTATTATTCTACGTGGTCACTTCCTGTGGTAACTTCTAAGAAATTAAAATCTGATTACAAATTGACTGAAAATATAATTCAATATGTAAATTCGTAAGCACGAAAAAACGCATTTTTCACATTCTTTTTTTAAAATATTGCCAATTTAACGATGGCAAACGATTTTGTAAGAAGGTTAAAATGATTTAAATGTGGATATTTAATAATTTAACTCTAAACAATTAATTTATTCATCCCTGCTTAAATACAAAGTAAAAATAACAATTTAAAAAATAATAATTTTGAAATGTACTTAAATTGTAAATCATTTTTATGTTATCTATGCTGCCATAGTCATGGTAGAAAATTGATATCATTCAGTTTTGTTATGGCAACTTTGTACGCGTCTACGATTTGTTTCCGAAAAGGTCGTCGATGACTTTGCGATTATACAAAATTACAAAGAAAAAGTGTAACTGTTGTTGTGTCATTGTATAAATACGTTTTTTAGTGATAAATATATACATAATGGCCGGTGCAATGTTATTCGAGAGGTCACGCATCTCATCTTCGAACAGAGACGAAGACGTCCGCATGACCGACAAAATGGTTAGCACAGGTGAGCTGCCCGAAGATGACGAAGAAAACATAAGGGCCAAGGAGCAAGGCATCCTGAACCTCGGTGAGAAATACAAGAAGGAAGGTAAAGCGAAGGAATTAGCGGAACTCATAAAAGCGACGAGGCCGTTCTTGAGTTTGATAAGTAAGGCAAAAGCAGCAAAACTGGTACGTTCATTAGTCGATTTCTTCTTGGATTTAGAAGCTGGTATCGGTATTGAAGTTCAGCTTTGCAAGGAATGTATAGAATGGGCGAAAGAAGAGCGCCGCACCTTCCTCCGACAGTCTTTGGAAGCGAGATTGATCGCGCTATATTTCGATACTGGTATGTACACGGATGCTTTGGACCTTGCCACTGCTTTATTGAAGGAATTAAAAAAGTTAGATGACAAAAATTTGCTTGTTGAAGTGCTTCTTTTGGAGAGTAAAACCTATCATGCCCTCAGCAATTTGCCAAAAGCCCGTGCATCGTTGACATCCGCGAGAACTACAGCAAATTCTATCTATTGTCCACCAAAAATGCAAGCAGCACTTGATTTGCAATCTGGTATCTTGCACGCGGCTGATGAACGCGATTTCAAAACTGCTTACTCATACTTTTACGAGGCATTCGAGGGTTATGATGGAGCAGACAGCCCAAAGGCGTTAACTGCATTGAAATATATGTTATTGTCGAAAATAATGCTTAATCAGGCTGAGGAGGTTGGCACAGTTTGTGGAAGCAAAGCCGCTCTCAAATATGCCGGTAAAGATCTAGATGCCATGCGTGCAGTCGCTACTGCATCACACAAGAGGTCCCTAGCCGATTTCCAAGCTGCCTTAAAGGCTTACAAGCCTGAATTAGAGGAGGATGCAGTCGTCCGTGCCCATCTGGGTGCCTTGTATGACACAATGTTGGAACAAAACTTGTGTCGTATTGTAGAACCATACATGAGAGTGCAAGTAGACCATGTCGCACGCTGCATTCGCCTCCCTGTCATACAAGTAGAGAAGAAATTGTCCCAAATGATCCTCGATAAGAAACTCAATGGAATTTTAGACCAAGGTGAAGGTGTTTTGATTGTATTTGACGAATCACCCCTGGAGAAAACCTATGAAACAGTCTTGGAAACCATCCACCATATGAGCAAAGTTGTGGACACTCTATATCAGAAAGCAAAGAAGTTATCATAGACGTGAAGCATGTACATTGTTGTAGACTTAACGGTTTAAATATATCAAATTAACAACCTTAAATTTTCCGTTTTGAATTTGTAAAGCTATTTTTTGTAACACGCTACTAAAATGGGATACATTATACAGCTAACATATTGTATTGAAGAGAACAGATAAATAAAGCAATAATGAGTCTGAAATATTTACATTTTTAAATGTTACTGATATGAATTACTAATACATAATTTGATTACATTCATTTCTAACTTAAGCTAGTGAAAATTATAATATTCTGTTTTAATTGAGAATAAACGGTGTTCTCCGAAGTGTTGTTTTAATCTTTCCGCCCACATTGTTTTGGTGCAAGACTTATTTTTGGACTTGACTAATGATAAACAAAATTTGCATGTTATTGACTGAAATATTTTGTACTGAAAGTCGAGTTGTTTTCTTTCACCAATACTAATTATTATAATAATCAAAAATTCTTTCACCTTATTGAGATATTTATTTAGAATTATTTCTTTTTTCAGCTGGTTGGTAACTTAAAAAGATTTTCACATCTTTTATGCATAATATTATACAACATAATATTAATATGTACTACAAATAGAAAATGGAATTATATCTGTAATAGAAAGAATAGATATATAATAGTATCTAATTCAGAAAAAAATATTTTTGTAAGTAACATTTTCTAAATTCGTGGATTTCTAGAACTATAATATTATATCGGTTATGAACTTCATTATTACATATTAATTAACTAGAATCATTGTGGAAACAGAATGGGTATGATATATTTCTCTTTATGTTGGTCAATGTAGGAATTAAAACTTATTAGGGGAAAACAGAACATAAAATTGATTACTCTCTATAACAGGTGAAAAATTACATAGTGATTTAGCAATATTTGCAGACCAGTCATTTGATGTTAGCTTTCTTTGGTAAAATCCTCGAGTCAAGTTGCTTGTTACCATGATTGTAAATTGTTACTAAATGAAATTAAATGTTTAAAAATAAGTGCTTCTATATAATTACAAGATAGGTAAGATAGGTAACCTTCCCTAGGTGAGTTTTTATGAAGTATCAATCATTAAGACAAAATATATTTAATTTTAATGTTGCATATTACGTTAAATTTAATTAAGCACATAATATATCAACATAGCTGTAATTGCAAGAAATAATGACCTAAACTTTTTAAAGTTCAGTAACCTTCGGTTTTAGTGTTTTGATAACAGTGACATCTATACAAAACTTTATGAACTATTTAAAAAACGGTTGCTCCTATGTGTAGTTTATACATCTTGTCATAGATGTCATGACTTACTAAATAAAGAATCTCAATTTTTTTTATAATAAATAGATTGAAATACTGAAGTAATTTGGGGTCACGTTGGTTTTCATTAGGGAATGCAATCCCGATCCCGCGGGATCCCGATCTCGCGAGATCTCGTGTAATTTTTCGGGATCAATCCCGACGCATCATATGACGAGATCCCGTTCGAGATTGACGGGATTGGGCGGCAGTGGTCAGCGACGCAACACACAACCACTCAGGGCGCAAGCTTTTAAATTTTTCCTAATTCCTTTGAAATAAGCTTATTGTTTTGATTACTTAATTTATCTACGTTAATTTCCTTACAACCTGATTATTATTTAGTTGGTAAGATTGATTAAGTTGATTTGATTTGGTTGATGAAGATTAAGAATAAAGGTTTTTATTTTCTTTCGAGTAATAATATGTTATTAACGTGATAACGTTTTTAAAATCGTTTTAGTCGGGTGACATGTTCAGAAACTTGTGTCACACCAAAACCTCACGAGCGCGATCGCAGGTATAACGAGAGAGAGACGGACCGATCTCCCGTCTCATCTCGAGCGCTGCCACTGCATTATGTTATCACGTAAACATCTCGATCGTAAACCTACTTTACAAACAACCAATTTTTTAGTTAACCTCACTAGGCCATCCAAAAATTATGTCACACGTTAATAGGGGGGGAGGGTATCATCTTTATGTGACATAATGTGACAAGGGCAGGGGCAAGGGCGGATCCAGCTTTAGTGCCAGGGGGGGGTCACATAGACGTGGTCAATTTTCAAAAGCTATATTTTGGTAATTTAATTGATACGTAGATTTTAAAAAAATTGGTCAAGTGCGAGTCGGATTGGCGAACCAAGAGTTCCGTACAAACATTTTTATATGTTTTAATATTAAATTTATGCTTTTTGCAATTTTTCCTTTATCTGTGCTATAAGACGTAAGTTTCTATTAAATAAAGATTAAATATCAAGATTCTGTGTTCACGGAAAGTACCCTGTAGGTTTTGATTCCTGGCAACACTTGCGAATGTTGATAAGCATGAAATGTATGTTTTAGCAATTTTTCCTCCATCTGTGCTGACATTGCTTTTAACCAAATTTCAGAACTCTGTGTTCACAGGAAGTAGTACAATACCTATAGATTTTGATTCCCTTGCGATAATGTCGAAATTTGCGATAATTTACGGCATAAACGGCTGTATCTTTTGATTGCGTTGGCTTATAAGTTTGATTTTTTCACAGATATAAGGAACCGTAGATTTGAGTATTCGGTATGAATTTCATTTTGATACCTCCACGCGTTCCTGAGAAAAAGGGTCTTGATAGGCAGACAAACTTGAAAAATATATATTTTTTGCAATTATTCCTGTATCTGTATTATAAGATGTTGCTTTGTACCGAATTTAAAGATTCTGAGTTTACGGAAAGTACCCTGTAGGTTTTGAGTTTTGATTCCCTTGCGAATGTCGAAATTTGCGAAATTTTTCGGCATCTACGGCTGTATCTTCTGATTCGTTGACATAGAAGTTTGATTTTATTATAGCGTAAAGGTATTATAGACTTGAGTTTTTGGTATGAATATCAAGTTAATACATGTCAGCGTTCATGAGTAAGAGGGTTGTAAGTTAAATTTTTTTTTAAATATTTTTTTATATTATAATCTAAGGAAAAATTCATGCTTTTCGCAATTAGTAAACAAAGTCGTTGTATCTGTGCCTATGTCCCTATGTATGATTATATCTTTAAAACTACGCAACGAATTTCGTTGCAGTTTTTTTAAAGATAGAGTGATTCAAGAGGAATAGTATATAATTTATAAGGTTTTAGAGAAAGCGGGCGAAGCCGCGGGCGGTAAGCTAGTCTGCGTTATAAGACGTTTGATTGTACTAAATTTCATGACTCTGTGTACTCGGGAACTACCCTGTAGGTTTTGATTTCTTAGGGAGTGTCGAAAAATTTCAGCAATTACAGTTGCATCTTTTGATTGCGTTGGCTAAAACGTTTGAATTTTTCACAGCATCAAAGGACCGTAGACCGTAGGATTTCGACATTAGCAAGGGAATCAATACCTGCAGGGAGCACCCTGTCCCGTAAACACAGTCTTGAAATAGAGTAAAAAGTATCGTGTTATAGCACAATGTAGTAATAACTGCGAAAACCCTAATTATTTAATTAAAATCAATAAAAATATATTTTTTAAATAATTTAAACTTACAATCCCTTTACTCATGAACGTATACATGTATTTAATTGATAGATATTCACTTCAGAACTCAGGTCTATAATAACTTAAATCTGTTATTTAATTCAAATTCTATGTCAACGCAATCTGAAGAAAAAGCAATTAGAGCCGCATATTCTGTAATTCGCAACTAGGTACTTAGTTGCAAGGGAATCATCAATCAAAACCTACAAGGTACTTCCCGTGAACACAGTCTTGAATTTTGGTTAAAAGCAACGACTTAAGCACTTACAAGCACAGATAAAGAAAAAAATCCTTTAAACAAAATTGTAAGATACAACATAATGAAAAAATATGTTTGCTCGGAGTCCTCGGTGCGCGAGTCCGACGCGCACTTGGCCGATTTTTTGTTGTAATTTGACTGTATTTCTATTGTTCATTTAAAAAAAATTTGCTATTTTATGTCTTATCCACGAACTGGGATATTTCGATATTTGAGGTTTTGTGTGAAAAGTGTAACAGCAAAAGTTGTAGAAAAAAGATTAATTACATACAACTTTACCATTACACTTTATTCCGCAGTTATAGTTTTTTTTTTAAATCGAAAAACATATTTGTCCTTAAATTACGACCACAGGTCGACCCTAATAAACTTTTTCTATAATTTTTGTTATATTCTCTTCCGTTACCGTTTGTAATTGATTTCATTGTTCTATATTACTTTTATGTCTCAAAATTCAATAAAAACATCATATTGAACAGTATTAATTTGTTAATTTAAAAAAAGTTAATATAAAATTAGTGGTCCACTTAGGTCGTGGACCTAGCCCAGGGGGGGGTCATGACCCCGTGACCCCCCCCCTGGATCCGCGTTTGGGCAGGGGGGATCAAATTAAAGCTTTGTGACGTGACATAATAAAACGAAACGAAATTTGTACGTGAGCAAAAAACATAGAACAGAAAAATTTTAATCTACCTAGTTACCTATATGTATTTATTAATAACTAGAGGTCTGCCCCGGCTTCGCCCGTGGTACATATTTCGCAATAAAAGGTAGCCTATGTCCTTTCTCGGGTATCAAAATATCTCCATACCAAATTTCATGCAAATTGGTTCAGTAGTTTAGGCGTGATTGAGTAACAGACAGACAGACAGAGTTACTTTCGCATTTATATAATATTAGTATGGATTTCGCACTCTCGCTATAAGATCTCTTACGCAACATTTAATTCCTAGAGTCATGTTGTAATGCAAGTGGGACACTAAAATTTAGGTTTTTTTTTTAAATTTTCGATATTTAAGATTATTTAATAAGTAAAAATAAGTAAAAAAATGAAAATAACTGTTTTCTTTTGATTATTACTTTTGGTAGCTTGCTTTGACTTTGATTTTAATTGAATGAGACCTTGCTCCCTTACGAAAAATTAATTATTCTTTAAACTTACCAACAAACATAAAACTATAAAAGCTAGGTCCATGCTAGGTCATCTTTTTTAACTTTTGCATTTTTTTAAGCTTACTTCTCTTGACACAAGTTAATTTTATATTCATTTGTGATTCTAGCGACATTGTAGCGAGTACTCTTTATAAATACCAATTAATAATTTTTTAGGGTTTCGTAAATAAAACAACACAATATCATATCTGTTAAAATTATATTTACAATCTTTTATCTTACATTAATATCACATATTCACGTATTTGTAATTAATTAATAACATTTAAAACAACATCGAACAGTTAAATCTATTACCTAATATATTTATAACAATAATATTATATTCTGTTAAGAATTTACAACATCCAGGAAATGTGTCTATTTTCAATTCACAATAATTTAAATAAGTAAATAGATAATTATTGCAATGCCATATCTGCGATAATCTGTGTCGTTAAAAATTTTGTAGACCGTATTTAGTACAAATTATTGCCGAAGCGTGTACTTAACTACTATTTAATAAAAAAGAATAATAAAATAATAATATTTCATTTTCAATTTGATTATTGGACCAGAACACGTTACACGAAACCAGCACGATATAAGCCAATAAAAACTATAAATACGAGTGATATCTCATAACATCTCTCTTCTCATTATCTTCATGATATCCTCCAAATTTACTTTTTTACTGTAATCATTTTCAATCACTCCAACCGATTTTATTGAGTGTATTCTTTACAACTTGTTTCATGTGTCTCCCTATAGTTAGTCCGGTCAGACCAAAACAGGCAGTCTAGCCAGCCTAGGCTATAAGTTAACGCGTCCCCCCACCACGGCGACCGCCACGCGTACCGCCGGTTCTGCCGCCGCGCGTCGTCTGACACCGCTCGCTTCGAACGCGGGCAGACCACCGGCTAGTTCTGCTAGCTTCTTGGCGTCTAGACATAGTCCGTTCTGGTTGGTGTTCGGACTGTTTAGGTCGTCTGTTTGGACTTGGCGGTCCGTGGATGTTGATCGCTCTGGAATTGTAAGAAGAAGGTTTACTTTACCTACATTGGTATACCTACATTTAAAACAGTGACAAAACTAGACAATTACTTATAAAATAAAATGAAAAGGATAAATATAGTAAATACAAATAATGACTGCTGGGCATAGTAAAAAGGGGATCGTCGCTATCCATACTTTTTAAACTAGTTCATATCATAATGAAAAATAAATATTAGCACATGATTAGCACAGACTAATAATAATATACTACGTATACAAATATTAGTATTTGAAATGAATAGGCTACGAAACTGAATCGAAAAAATCTT
The DNA here is from genome assembly GCF_061535395.1 of Colias eurytheme. NCBI lineage: Eukaryota > Metazoa > Arthropoda > Insecta > Lepidoptera > Pieridae > Colias > Colias eurytheme. Next base: position 1,365,015 of record NC_142992.1, on the reverse strand, counting down.
TTAAAAGCATAAAGTTACTTTATTCCTGAGTGACTGCACGGGCTGTATTTTATTTTATCCCGCGTTGACGAGCGCCTAGTATCAAAATAAAAGCAACATACCCGCTTCCAACGTAGATAAATCTGTAGAGGGCGTAGCAGCAGGGCGCGGTAAGGGCGCAGCTCCCACCAGCGCTGCACACACCGCGCCCGGAGCGGTGCCGCGCGCGCCACTCCGCCATTTTGACGTCATCATGTTCGCGCGCACGTTGCGCTCCGGTCGAATGAGGATAATGTACATCTACATGGAAATATTTGAAATAAGAGGCATAATCAAAGTTGTGAAACTGTTTATTCACTGTTATAGCGAGGTAGATAGTGGGCAATTTTTTTTCTTTTGATGCGATTCGATTAATACATTTGATATATTATAAAGTCGTTTTCATGAATCAGAAATAAAAAAGGTCCCAGATTGGAGCCTTGAGGAATACCTGAAGTAGCCGCAACAAGAGAAGAGAAAGCGATTCATTGTTAGACTTAACTTTTGGTTTCTATTATCTTAATACGTCATGTGTTGTAATTTTGTAAAGCACAGAGTTGGTCCGTAATTAATAAAAGCAAATTTTTCTAAATAGTAAATAATTCACTTTATCGAAGGCGCTACTCAAATCTGATAGTATGAATTTATTTATTGGCTATTAAATGAGTTATCATGATAGTCAATGGATATAATTCGCAGTAAAATTATTTTTCAAGTGTTTGTTATTTGTTTTAACATGACAAAGTTTTTATTTCCAATACTCACTTTAGGTGCGAACAAACACGCCAGCGTGACGCTAGCACTGAGCGAGATAGTGACGGCCATGCTGGTGACACGCAGTGGCACGTGACTCGCCGTGCCAAAATACAATGGCACAAAGGCGAGCCATATCACACAAGTCGTGTACATTGTGAAGCCTGAGAAAATGTTTTTGTTGTCAATATGGCCTTTCGTAGAATTGTAGTATGTAGTTTCTTAGCATTAAACCCTGACTTAAAAAATAATTTTCATTTTTACCAGATTCTGTCATTTATAAGTCTCATGTACCTACTTTATCGATAAATGGAATATGGAAGGAGAAAGGAGGAGAGGTAAGGTGTCTAGGATGTTTTTAATTAATGTATTAATGAGAAAAAATTTGCCACTTTATTTCTTAACGTTGCATTTTAAATTTTTTGTTCCTTAATAATTCGGAGCCGTGCTTACAGCACATACCTATATGCTTGCTCTCATTAAAAGCCTCGGGTATCTTCCTAGTAAGCACAGCATATACCGTGCACACCACGATCAGGACCACCGGGTAGAAAAAAGCGATGGTATACGACGCGTCCACGTACGAGTCGCAGATCAGCATGTTGTCCTCGCGGGTCGGGTAGTGGTGGATCGCGCGCGCTGGGGACGCGAGTTGCCATACCACCACTATCACCACCTGTTTTATTTGTAAGAATAATAACTGTATATAAGGAATACTTTGGGTTTATATTCTCGTTTATTATAAACGAGTTTGTGGATCGCCTGGTGGTAAGCAATTCCATAGCCATCACAGACAGACGTGTATGAAGATTTGTTGCCGACTTTTTTATCACCACCTGTTATTTTATAGTACTTTTATTTCCAGTGTACGAAAGTGAGTGCCGCTAGAGGACCTATTTAGGATTGGAAGGTAAACAGAAATAGTTCAGAAGCGTTTAAAGCAGGCATCATTTGCTCCATAATGCTTATAGTTACCAAAACAATAATTTAATGGAATTAAAAAGATAGTATTTTCGTATCGTAGTCGTTTGTCGACGTCGTCGTCGTCGTCGTTTCGTAGTCGTTTAAATAATTAAGTAAATAATATTACCTGTATTGAAACCAATACGGAACATATTAAAAGCTGTGACTTCGGTGATATTAAAGATGGCCGCCGAGCGGAATGTTTGCTTGCATCGAATATTCTGGCAATTCTATTAGTTTTGGTAAGAAGAGCTGCGTATACTACTGTGAAACAGAAACCTGTACCGAACCTAAAACACAGTCTAATGGTTAATTGAAATAAAAAATACATATTTCAGGAATACTATAATTCAAAAAGAAATGAGACTGTCTATTTCTAGCTACTGAATGCCATTACAAAACATCCCAATTTATAGTTGAGGCTCACCTTTGTATAGAACATAGCAAGTCGGTTGGGCGGAGTACAAGAGCAAATGTAACCAAATAGCACATGAGTATCCCGGTTAGTAGCACGAAGGAAAGTTCCCGGCCACTGGCGCGTACTACTGGCGTGCTACTTCTGAGTATCCATAAGGTTACTATCAAGCTGAAATGTGATTTGAGAAATAGAAATCTGTATAAAATTCAATGTGCATCAAATTCTACAATTAATTATTAATGACTTTAATCACTCAAGAATAGTTGAAAAATATTTACAATATTCTATCTCTTGTGTATTACAGAGCTTCTTGCTCCAGTTCTTCTCTGTAGAAACTGTTTTTCATGATCAGTGGTTGATCAGTGGTAAATATATAACTTTTCGATTGTATTTTGATGAGTTAAAAGCGCTTAGAAGTCAACAAAGTCAAGTCGAATAAATACATGTTTGAGTTTGAATTTGATAATAGGAACTCATCTACCCTATAAAATAGTTGCTAATAAAGACTACTTACATGGTCAATATAATACCAAGAGCAGAAAAAGTCATAGCTCCGATAGCAGCTGGTGAAGACGGTTGGAGATATAATTCTGGTATTGGGGCACATCGTGTTCTCGCTGCGTCTGGTAACGTGCCTCTGGGGCATTCTACACATGCCGTTTCTGAATATGGTGATCGTATCTGAAATACATTTGTCAATTTGTATAATCTTGTTCATCATGAGGAAGAATATGTTGGATCGTTTAAACATGACACAATATTGTATAATCTGTCAAAGGATATATTTGTCGAGCTTAATGAGTCTAAACTATAATCGAAATTGATGTAAGTCTAAACTAATCGTCCAGTCGCATCTCGTAAGCTGTATTCGCTACTTGCCAAGTAAAATATCACCTTAGTTCGCAACCCATCAACATATATAGAATTTCAACTTGTTGGTCGTAATGGCTCTGATATTTGTAAATTTGCTGTCAGTTTTAAGTGCTATCCGATGGCATCATACCTCATACTGTGTGCAGTTGAAGCAGTGCCAGCAGCAGCTCTCACCCTCCACGTACTGCTTGGCCTGCCCCAGCTCGCACTCCGCGCTGCACACCGACTCCGGCGGGTGAGCCTGCCCCCATTTGAATTGAATATCTGAAGTTAAAATCATAATTATCTTCTGTCGATTTGTAGTTTCATAAATTTTAAAATTGAAGCTTTCGTTAATATTATCCATCGTTTTGCCAGATGAAAAGCAATAGCGTGCAGTCTACTCATATGGCCACTCATGTGATTCAATATTATGTTTTCATACATAGGTACTCAATCAATTCAAAAAACTTTTCCGAAAGAACGGAGAATGAGACTTTCCAGATCTGATCATTCCATATATAGTGATGCCCGAACACACAGAGAAAATTGATCGACTCTGAGTTTCAATAGTTTAAAAAAACATTCCAGTGTGATATTTTTTGGCGTATGGCCAAGAGTGTTTGCATATTTATTCAGTCCATAAATATTTCTGAAAATAACATAATTGAAATCAAACAGAAAAATACCTTACCATCCATATTCAGTTGCAACTCCCCATCTAGATATTTCCCGACTCTTATCCATCTATACACACCACGTGTGATTTGTTTGAAATGTAATATATTGTATCTAGCTGGTCCATCTCCATATTGGTCGAAATGAAACTCATCTCCACTCAATCCTAAAATTAAGAATAGAGCTGATATTGTACCTTCTATAAGTTTATCTCCAATTTCGGTTTGTAACGCCAGAGAAATATCTTACCTAGTAATTATTATTGCCTTTAAAAGATTAAACGTCTGAAATACACCATTTAAGTCTATTTTGAATTTGTACTAATATCGAAGTAGGTACGATATTAGTACTTTCACATCTATTTCCTGGTTTCTTTAATAGTGTTGTGTTGAATATATTATTTACCTGTAAAGCGTACTTGCCGTAGATATCGCAGTAGAGTTGGTCCATTTACTGGTCGCATTGCCTCACATAAACCTGGCTTTCCACCGCATAAGTCACTGTGCATATCCCTGAGGAAGAAACAGATAAACTTAACTTAGGTATAACAACAACGAGTATAATATCTCAGGAAGCAATATAACATTGCTTAAAAATTAAAGGGATATTTATTTACTTAACAAAATTATCGTTATTTTCTTAAAAAAATTGAACAAGTTCGTAGTTATACCTTTGTTTGAATATATTTTGGGATTATTTCACTTCATCAATTTTCTAATACACGTGATAAAATCTTCTTATCAGTTTACATAAAGATGATGAAAATGATAACATTTATTTGTTGTAGAACTTAGAATACGAGTCCGGATACCTGATAGCAAACACAAAAGCCCAGACAGCATCAGCAACAAACTGCAGTTGTGCTTCAAACTCCGTGTTCTCAGCAGATAGTTTCTCTTGTCCTGTGCAAGGCTTGTAGTTTATATTGTAAGGTGTACGAGGGGCGCCTGGATAGCGGCAACGGAATTGCTCTTCCCAGAATTCTGTATCAAAAGAGAATAGTCAGTAAAAATAATAAGATATTCTCGACTATGAGAGAAAAGAGAAGAGAGAAGAACAGGGATATAGTGAGAAAAACCGGTTTATTTATTTGTTTATTTATGCAGCGAGTTAAAGGTGAATAGCTTATGCACTATGACTATTCTTGAAGAAGAATACAGATACTTCACTTAAAACAATTTAAGTCTATATTGATTAATTAGGTACATACAATTTTATTTCATCAAGATTTCTATAGTACCAAACCGTAACTTTAAGACCTAATGTAAAAGAAAGAAAGAAATAATTTGAATTTGAATTTGAAAACAACACAATTAGCTATTTATCCTCATCCTTATCATATATTGATTCATGATTACCGACAAACCAAGGATTCCTAGCGTTGTTCTCAGGCGTCAGTCCGAGAAAGTATTCCTTGAAGCCCCTCACTGGGTTGGCCTGTGGCTGCACACTGATGGTCCCTTCTACCACGGGCTCGTTGCCAGCTGCTACCAGAGCCCTGGCGCTCCAACCATCAGAGCCAACCCAGCCGAAGGTGCTACCAGCCCCTTTGCGTTGTACTGCTGCCATTACGCCTGCTACTTCTTGATCTGATCCGAACACTATTACCCCTGGAATTGTGACGTCACTTGGGTATTTCGTTTATTGTTCGTAAAATAACTATTTCACTACCAGGTTTACATGCAATAAATTGCTAGCTTTACCATACTCCACCGAAACGGAAAGATATGAAATTCGGCTAATATCTATTTTTCATGTCCCTAAGTGTACAGCAGAACAACGTTTGCAGGGACGTTTAGTAACTAGATAAGACTACATAAATGGCTAACTACAAATAAAGCTAGATATCACGAACCTCTAGCTCTAGGTCGCGATAAGAGCCTTTCCACGATATCATCGTATTCCTTCTCGTCAGCCGCTCCGGAGTCCTTCGCTAATCTTTCTTTAACAGCAATGCAAATGTCATTCCGGGCTAATAGCGTTTCTAGTTCTTCAAAAGCCTGAATAACCAAGATTTAAATTAATCCTACTAATATTATAAATGCGAAAGTTTGTGAGGATGTGTATGTGTGTGTTTGTTACTCTTTCACGCAAATACTACTGAACCGATTTCAATGAAATTTAGCACACATACAGAAGGTAACTTGGATTAACACATAGGATAGGTTTTATCCCGGAAATCCCACGGGAACGGGAACTATGCGGGTTTTTCTTTGAAAACGCGGGCAAAGCCGCGGGCGGAAAGCTAGTTATAAATAAGCAAGAAAAGGGCTAAATATTAAGTGGTTATAGTTTTGAATTATATAGCTATTAATATATAATACATAATACATGCAGTAAGAAAAATACTTGTGAAATTTGGCAACTGATTTGTTTATTTGTGTTTTTTACAATATTACTGATATTAATTGTGTTTCATTTTTAATTACGAAAGAAGAAAATAATATAATTAGGATCAAAGTGATTTTGGGCACGTCAACGTGTTTTCTTCAAGAGAATTCCAGAATTTTTAGACGGAAAAATATGGTAAAATTGGGTAAAAGTTTGTTACTCATCCCCATATTTATGATCGAAGTTAAATGTCAGGCAAAGCGTGGTCGTGATTTGATTGAAATGATGGCACGTTGTTAATTGAAATATTGTTCATAAGTTTAGACGCTTTCCAATTATTTTCAAGTGCTAGTAAATGCGGATGACGGGTAAATTCATGAACGTATTTTTTTATTATATCTTGAAATTAATGCGTTTGATATTTTCTGTCAAATGTGCTCGAATTTTTTTCCTATAACATATTCGTATAACAATTTTTTATATTTACAATTTTTAGAAAACAAAAGTTTATTAATTTACTCTCCGGTAAACATCTATAAAGTATTCAACATAATAATTTTCTTTGCCATTACTAATTAAATTCACGTATAGAAAATGAAATGGGAGTCACTTAGAGAAATCATGTAAGATAAAGGTCATATTCAAAAAGGTTCATAGGTCAAAGGTCTACATGAGGGTCGGCTTTAAACTTTAAGCGTCATGGGCATATTATGAAGCAAGTAGGGTTAGGTATTACAACATGTCATCATAAGAGATATTCATAATTGCTTTGGATATATAAAAAACCCTATTTCACGCGATCACGGCAGCTTATGGCTTATGCCAAGAGCTGATCAAAATAAATTATTTTTATATGCGTATATTATTGTCAGGAAAAGGATCTTATACAATAAAAACTTAAGCAATTAAAGGGAATTTCAAAATAAATAAGAAAACTTAACGACTATTCAAACTTTTGTTTACCTAACACGAAGGCAGGTCAACGTCTGATAGAATGTTCTGTTCATATGTTCAAAGCAGTCAATTGCATTACTAATAGCAGGTGTGCTGTTAAATCCATTTAACTTTCTGATGGGATATAAACTAAATCAGTTCTCATGGGGCCATGGTGCATGATACACGAACGGCTAAGCCGAAAGCGTCTTTATTACGAGTGTATAGAGTCTAAATTATATCAATTTTGGTTTCAAAATGCATATCTGTTATACTGCATATAATATTATCATCAATGTATATCGAAGGAATAGTTAGAGGATATTATTGGACTAATTCATTACACAGTAAAATTTTGTTTATTATATAATTATCAAAATTGTGCAAGCAGTAAAAAAGTACTTTAGCCAAAAAGGGAGATTCCTCGAATAAATATGTTGTTGGGAAATTGTGATAAAATAGTGAAAAAAAAAAAAATTAGATTTAAATATTATTATTTCGCTACAAAGACTTAGTTACATCTTTTTACATTTTTTTTGTCGAGGGACATGACATTATTGTCATCTTATTGTCATAATATACCTTACTAGCTGCGCCCCGCGGTTTCACCCGCGTGGCTCCGCTCCTGTTGGTCTTATAGCGCGAATCGCGATGATAATAATATCATCGCGCTTTAGGCTATATATGTATAATATATAGCCTACTGCCTATAGTCTATAGCAGCCTCGATAAATGGGCTATTTTTTTCAAATCGGACCAGTAGTTCATCGATTATTGATTGATCGATTATTGATTGGCCGATTATTGATTGATCGATTATTGATTTATTGATCGATCGATCGATTGATCAATTATTGATTGATCGATTATTGATTGATTGATTGAGCGATCGAACGATTATTGATTGATCGATTATTGATTGATCGATTGATTGATTAAATGATCGATCGATATATCGATTGATCAATTATTGATTGATCGATTATTGATTGATTGATCGATTATTGATTGATCGATTATTGATTGATCGATTATTGATTGATCGATAATTGATTGATCGAATGATTGATTGAAATGATCGATCGATTGAACGATTATTTATTGATCGATTATTGATTGACCGATTATTGATTGATCAATTATTGATTGATTGATCGATCGATTGATCAATTGATCGATCGATATATCGATTGATCGATTATTGATTGATCAATTATTGATTGATCGATTATTGATTGATCGAATGATTGATCGATTGATTGATTGAATGATCGATTGAAATGATCGATCGATATATCGATTGATCAATTATTGATTGATCGATTATCGATTGATTGATTGAGCGATCGATCGATTATTGATTGATCGATTGATCGATTATTGATTGATCGATTATTGATTGATCGATTATTGATTGACCGATTATTGATTGATCAATTATTGATTGATGATCGATCGATCGATTGATCAATTGATCGATCGACATATCGATTGATTGATCGATTGACTGATTAAATGACCGATCGATATATCGATTGATCAATTATTGATTGATCGATTATTGATTGATTGATTGATCGATCGATTATTGATTGATCGATTGATCGATTATTGATTGATCGATTGATAGATTGATCGATCGATTGATAGATTGATCGATCGATCGATTGATAAATTATTAATTGATCGATTATTGATTGATTGATTTGATTGATCGATCGATATATCGATTGATTGATTGATCGATCGCTTATTGATTGATCGATTGATCGATTATTGATTGATCGATTGATAGATTGATGATCGATCGATTGATAGATTGATCGATCGATCGATCGATAAATTATTTATTGATCGATTATTGATTGATTGATTTGATTGATCGATCGATATATCGATTGATCGATCGATCGATTGATAGATTGATAGATTGATCGATCGATTGATAAATTATTGATTGATCGATTGATTGATTGATTGATCGATCGATATATCGATTGATCGATTATTGATTGATCGATAATTGATTGATCGATTATTGATTGATCGAATGATTGATCGATTGATTGATCAATTATTGATCGATCGATAAATAAATAAATAAATAAATAAATAAATCATTTATTGCATAAAAACATGGTACATACAAAGATATTAAGATGAAAATTGGAACATTCATGTTTTTACTATAGTTACATAGCATACAATAATTATTATTAATTCACAAAATGAATGAGAATGATAAGTTAGTTACAATTTAATAAGACGAGTCAGGAGTATTGTCAGTTAAAATTAGTTTTATACATAAATCATAGTCATACAGTCAATCAAATATCAAAATCATTATTTTATATTATTTATACATTTTTCATATTATACAGAAATTCATTTAAGTTGTAAAAACAATTCTCTAACAAGTATTTAATTAATTTATTTTTAAATCCTGGAAGAGGAACCCCTTGCAGGTCTTTTGGAATTTTATTAAATATCTGAATACCTATGTAAGGAACATTTTTTTTGTACAAAGTTAATTTAGGCCTCGGTAAAAACAATTTGTTTGGATATCTTGTTAATTTTCCAATTTCTTTATTAAGTTTAAAATATTGAGGATTTTTTTTTATGAAAATACAAATTTCTTTGATATATATACATGCAAGAGGCAGGATTCTCAAGTTTTTAAAAAGTTCCCTACAACTCACAGTAGGCCCAACATTACAAATAGCTCTTATGCACTTTTTTTGTAATTTAAATGCTCTGTCAAACTCAACCGAATTGCCCCAAATTATAATACCATATGACAAGACTGATGATACATAGCCGTAGTAGGCCGTTATCGCTGCTTCCCTTGATATCGTCTGTCTTAACCGCCTTATTACATAAACAAATCTATCAAGCTTCGTGCAGACCATATCAATATGCGACTTCCAGTTACAGTGTTTATCATAGATTACCCCAAGAAATTTAGCTGTTTCGACTTCTTGTATTATATGTTCTTTGTATTTTACTGTTAGGTTATGAGTTATTCCATTATACGGGCAGAACTGAATAAAATTTGTTTTTTGTAAATTTACTTGAAGATTATTGGATTGTAACCAATGTATTGTTTTTTGAAGTATATTGTTTATTTCTGTTTCGTATGTATTAACATTGGTACACTGCACAAAAATAGTCGTATCGTCCGCATACAAAACACATGGACAGTCGAGATACATTGGCAGGTCATTGATATACGTCAAAAATAAAAATGGACCTATTATACTGCCTTGAGGCACACCTCGTTCAATGTTTCTGTACTTAGAGCAGTAAGTGCGTTTCAAATTTCCATCAATTTTCGTAATTTCAGTGCATTGTTGTCTATCACTCAGGTACGAATCCATTAAGTCATATGCTTTTCCTCTTATACCATAATTATAGAGTTTATAGAGTAACTTGCTATGATTTACGTTGTCAAATGCCTTAGACATATCAAGCAATAGGGCATTAATGGGTATTTTGTCATTAAGACTGTCCATTATAAGTTTCGTCATATTAAAGCAAGCTAATGTCGTGGAACTACCGTTTCGAAATCCAAATTGCATATTTGAGAGAATTTTGTTTTTTTCAAAAAAGCTGTTTAACCTTTTAATTATAGCCTTTTCAAATATTTTAGCTATGATAGGTATCAGTGTTATGGGTCTATAGTTATTTAGATCTCGGGGATTATCTTTTTTAAACATTGGTTTTACTACCGAGTATTTCAACATAGTAGGATATATACCTGTTTCAAATGAAAGATTTATTAAGAATGAGATTGGATGGCTTATTATTTCAGCACATTTCTTTAAAATACCGGTTCTTAACCCATCATATCCAATCGATTGATCAATTATTGATCGATCGATTCGATCGATCAATAATTGAAACGCACTTACTGCTCTAAGTACAGAAACATTGAACGAGGTGTGCCTCAAGGCAGTATAATAGGTCCATTTTTATTTTTGACGTATATCAATGACCTGCCAATGTATCTCGACTGTCCATGTGTTTTGTATGCGGACGATACGACTATTTTTGTGCAGTGTACCAATGTTAATACATACGAAACAGAAATAAACAATATACTTCAAAAAACAATACATTGGTTACAATCCAATAATCTTCAAGTAAATTTACAAAAAACAAATTTTATTCAGTTCTGCCCGTATAATGGAATAACTCATAACCTAACAGTAAAATACAAAGAACATATAATACAAGAAGTCGAAACAGCTAAATTTCTTGGGGTAATCTATGATAAACACTGTAACTGGAAGTCGCATATTGATATGGTCTGCACGAAGCTTGATAGATTTGTTTATGTAATAAGGCGGTTAAGACAGACGATATCAAGGGAAGCAGCGATAACGGCCTACTACGGCTATGTATCATCAGTCTTGTCATATGGTATTATAATTTGGGGCAATTCGGTTGAGTTTGACAGAGCATTTAAATTACAAAAAAAGTGCATAAGAGCTATTTGTAATGTTGGGCCTACTGTGAGTTGTAGGGAACTTTTTAAAAACTTGAGAATCCTGCCTCTTGCATGTATATATATCAAAGAAATTTGTATTTTCATAAAAAAAAATCCTCAATATTTTAAACTTAATAAAGAAATTGGAAAATTAACAAGATATCCAAACAAATTGTTTTTACCGAGGCCTAAATTAACTTTGTACAAAAAAAATGTTCCTTACATAGGTATTCAGATATTTAATAAAATTCCAAAAGACCTGCAAGGGGTTCCTCTTCCAGGATTTAAAAATAAATTAATTAAATACTTGTTAGAGAATTGTTTTTACAACTTAAATGAATTTCTGTATAATATGAAAAATGTATAAATAATATAAAATAATGATTTTGATATTTGATTGACTGTATGACTATGATTTATGTATAAAACTAATTTTAACTGACAATACTCCTGACTCGTCTTATTAAATTGTAACTAACTTATCATTCTCATTCATTTTGTGAATTAATAATAATTATTGTATGCTATGTAACTATAGTAAAAACATGAATGTTCCAATTTTCATCTTAATATCTTTGTATGTACCATGTTTTTATGCAATAAATGATTTATTTATTTATTTATTTATTTATTTATCGATCGATCAATAATTGATCAATCAATCGATCAATCATTCGATCAATCAATAATCGATCAATCAATTATCGATCAATCAATAATCGATCAATCGATATATCGATCGATCAATCAATCAATCAATCGATCAATCAATAATTTATCAATCGATCGATCAATCTATCAATCTATCAATCGATCGATCGATCAATCGATATATCGATCGATCAATCAAATCAATCAATCAATAATCGATCAATAAATAATTTATCGATCGATCGATCGATCAATCTATCAATCGATCGATCATCAATCTATCAATCGATCAATCAATAATCGATCAATCGATCAATCAATAAGCGATCGATCAATCAATCAATCGATATATCGATCGATCAATCAAATCAATCAATCAATAATCGATCAATTAATAATTTATCAATCGATCGATCGATCAATCTATCAATCGATCGATCAATCTATCAATCGATCAATCAATAATCGATCAATCGATCAATCAATAATCGATCGATCAATCAATCAATCAATAATCGATCAATCAATAATTGATCAATCGATATATCGATCGGTCATTTAATCAGTCAATCGATCAATCAATCGATATGTCGATCGATCAATTGATCAATCGATCGATCGATCATCAATCAATAATTGATCAATCAATAATCGGTCAATCAATAATCGATCAATCAATAATCGATCAATCAATAATCGATCAATCGATCAATCAATAATCGATCGATCGCTCAATCAATCAATCGATAATCGATCAATCAATAATTGATCAATCGATATATCGATCGATCATTTCAATCGATCATTCAATCAATCAATCGATCAATCATTCGATCAATCAATAATCGATCAATCAATAATTGATCAATCAATAATCGCTCAATCGATATATCGATCGATCAATTGATCAATCGATCGATCAATCAATCAATAATTGATCAATCAATAATCGGTCAATCAATAATCGATCAATAAATAATCGTTCAATCGATCGATCATTTCAATCAATCATTCGATCAATCAATTATCGATCAATCAATAATCGATCAATCAATAATCGATCAATCAATAATCGATCAATCAATCAATAATCGATCAATCAATAATTGATCAATCGATATATCGATCGATCATTTAATCAATCAATCGATCAATCAATAATCGATCAATCAATAATCGTTCGATCGCTCAATCAATCAATCAATAATCGATCAATCAATAATTGATCAATCGATCGATCGATCAATAAATCAATAATCGATCAATCAATAATCGGCCAATCAATAATCGATCAATCAATAATCGATGAACTACTGGTCCGATTTGAAAAAAATAGCCCATTTATCGAGGCTGCTATAGACTATAGGCAGTAGGCTATATATTATACATATATAGCCTAAAGCGCGATGATATTATTATCATCGCGATTCGCGCTATAAGACCAACAGGAGCGGAGCCACGCGGGTGAAACCGCGGGGCGCAGCTAGTAAGGTATATTATGACAATAAGATGACAATAATGTCATGTCCCTCGACAAAAAAAATGTAAAAAGATGTAACTAAGTCTTTGTAGCGAAATAATAATATTTAAATCTAATTTTTTTTTTTTTCACTATTTTATCACAATTTCCCAACAACATATTTATTCGAGGAATCTCCCTTTTTGGCTAAAGTACTTTTTTACTGCTTGCACAATTTTGATAATTATATAATAAACAAAATTTTACTGTGTAATGAATTAGTCCAATAATATCCTCTAACTATTCCTTCGATATACATTGATGATAATATTATATGCAGTATAACAGATATGCATTTTGAAACCAAAATTGATATAATTTAGACTCTATACACTCGTAATAAAGACGCTTTCGGCTTAGCCGTTCGTGTATCATGCACCATGGCCCCATGAGAACTGATTTAGTTTATATCCCATCAGAAAGTTAAATGGATTTAACAGCACACCTGCTATTAGTAATGCAATTGACTGCTTTGAACATATGAACAGAACATTCTATCAGACGTTGACCTGCCTTCGTGTTAGGTAAACAAAAGTTTGAATAGTCGTTAAGTTTTCTTATTTATTTTGAAATTCCCTTTAATTGCTTAAGTTTTTATTCCAATGTCTCAATATGTAAATAGTATATGGCTTGATAACAAATTGGTCCATGGCGAATAATATTACAGTTTTAATAAGACCCTTATTCACATGAACCATTTCAAAGGTAAATAATTTCCCAGATGGGTTTTTGAATTGATGTTACGAACGGCTTTCATTAGAGGACTCATCATGCAAGATATTAAGTATAAATAAGAGACGGAATTAATCAAAATATAAATTCAACATCTAATGAGAATAAATGAGATTTTGTTTCGGAGAAATATCCTCTTCCTGTTCACAGTCTGCGAAATCGGTTTATAATATCTAAAACTAAATTATTTCAAAGCTCGGTATCATTTGCTCGTGATATAATCCTCGAATATCGTTAGTTAGGATTTAGTGCAAACAGTAATTATTTCCCCCGAGAGAAACTAAATCTATTTAGAAACGACTGCAAAGCTTGGTCATTGTTAGCGCTGCAGTCTCTTAGGTACATGTTCTTATTATCTAATACAGTTATTGGCCATTCAGTCGTATTGTCCTTTTGGGGTTTAAGCCAGTGTATTTATATCGTTAGTGTATTTATATAAGAAATAAAAAAAAAGACGGGTTGCACTCTGGGAGTGCCGGCAGAAGTGAAAACTTGATTATTAACGTTGAGCATGTTGGTCCATTGAAAAGTTACATTTGGGGTCGCATTTTTTAGAGGACGCAATTTTATTTGTTTGATGTGTAGGGGGGGTCAGTGTGAAGCTATCACCAAGTTTGTGGGGTCGCCACCCTTGTCCCACGGCCGCCATCTTGAAAATAGCGGTTGAAATGGTTTTTACGATATATCACTTAAACTTAACTTTTTGTCGTAGAACTATAAACAAAAAAGTTATAAGCGAAAATGTTCAGAAATTAGAGATGTTTATATTTTTCAATAAAACTTTTTTTTTATAAGTTTACGAAGAAATTATATCAGACCATTTTTGTAGATTGTTTTTCGTAGAACAACTTTTATTTACAACATTTTTTCATTAAGTAAATGGCTAAGGTTTTACAGCCATCCGAAGTGAGTACTATTTTAAGTACTCTTTACTATACAGAATACGATATATTATGTGTGTACTAATAATAATTTGTCACCAGTAATTATTTTATTTTTGTTATAATAATATTTTTAATAATTAATTTTACAATATTATTAATAATTAATTATTGAATCTTTTCCCCACAACCCAGGAGGTAGAGTCTGGAAGTGCGTTTTTTTTTACGTCGAAAAGCAGGGCTGAAATGTTCTGCAGTGTGCTTCCATTGTTGTGGAGTCTGGGAAAAGAGCCAATAGCCAATTTATTATGTATAGTTACTACTGAAAAATAGTACTCACTTCTGAGCGCTGTAAAACCTTAGCTATTGACGTAATGAAAAAATGTTGTATATAAAAGTTGTTCCTCGAAAAACAATCTACAAAAATAGTCTTATATCATTTCTTCGTAAAATGATAAAAAAAAGTTTTATTGAAAAATATAAATAGCTCTAATTTCTGAACATTTTCGCTTATAACTTTTTTATTTATAGTTCTACGACAAAAAGTTACTGAATCAAAGTTGTAGAGAATTTAATTTGCAACAAATAATGTTAAAACTGTTTTATTATCAGATAATTAGTTTAAGAGATATATCGTTAAAACCATTTCAACCGCTATTTTCAAGATGGCGGCCATGGGACAAGGGTGGCGACCCCACAAACTTGGTTTTAGCTTCACACTGACCCCCCTACGCATCAAAAAAATAAAATTGCGGCCTCTAAATAACTCAAGGTCAGGCCTAAAAAATGTAACATTTCAATGGATCATGTTTGATATCCATCCGTCTTACGCTTTTTCGATCAGGTCACGTGTCCTGAGCCCTGACGCGAGTTTAAAATTTTATATCCAACGCCGCTAAAGAAGTTTTCATTTTGGTACGGGAGCTATTAACGTTGAAAAAGAAGTCATTTTAGTATAGCTGGTTTTTTGATATATTGTTCCTCTGGCTATTTCGGTTAGAGTCCGCGCAGTCTGGCTGGCCGGAGTGGTTGCGTTCAGTAGTGCGCATCTTTATCTGCACAGGAAATTATCCTTAATTTAAAGTCATTTTTTTACGCGTAATTTTTAAACTTTTGCCTTTAGATAGATCCATCAATCATAATTTTTTTATTGCAAGACGTTTTTTTCTTTGTTAAATAGGTGCCAGACGCAATTTTTAATTTCGTTTTTATAAAAAATTCAAATTATTTTAGAATGTCTGTAAATTTCATATTATGTTCTTCAAACATAATATAATCTAAAATTAATTAGCCAGACGCTAATTCGATTGTTAAGTACTATTAAAAAATGAGTATAAATAAAAAAAAGTAATGAAGCATGCAGCTCATCAGCTAGTGTATTTTAATTATGCGACAGGAAATAATTGCAAGAATACAATATTATTTACACTTGTTCTTATAAATTAAAAAGTTAAAATGAAAAAAAAAACATAAAAGTGAAAAATAAATTAAAATTACCATACATTAAAAAGCATGGAATAAAAACTATATCAATGAAGGTTAAACAATTACATTGTTAAATTTAAAAAGCCATCTTCATAATCATCATCATCATCATCTTCCCTCTCACTGTCAGAATTATTTATGTTATCGTCTAAGCCGTCTAAGGAATTGTTATTGTTTTCCAATATTCCATTATCTGTAACAAAAAAAATAATAATTCATTTATTCAAAGTAAAAAGATTTGTTCGTTATAATATAATAATTTAGTTTTTCTTGATTAATGTTCTATTCAATACTTACTTTGAATAATAACATCTACAACTGTGGAAGGTGATTGCTCTCCCTCAAACCAAACAAAATCGTATTTATCTTTGTTGAACCAGAAGCAACTGGAGATAAAGCTGTCGGTTGTTTTTGGTGTGCATTTCTCCATAGCTTAGTCACATAGCGAACCCTTAATAAATGTTGAAACAATTCAGCTTTACAGGGTGGTAAACTGGAAGAGTCGAAGTTTCGAAATTTTTTTGCAAAGTTTTCTTCAGATTTTTTACACTTGAAAGTACTTGAAAACAGATGAAATCGAACATCATTAATATTACAACAATTTTGGACACCGTACATTTGACAAATAAATTTCTCAAGGGTTATAAAGGTACTTTTCACTATTTCTTCATCATCGGTAATTATATTTTGAAAAGCTAGTTGATATTCGTTCGATTTTTCCAATATTTTAAAAGGTCTGAATTTGCCTTTTCTAAAAAATGCTGGTGTGTAATCACACCCGGTGATCGCGTGGAAGCATGGCAAAGATTTACATAAAGATACTCCAAGTATTCGGTATATTTCATTAACGTTTATATATCGCTGATGATTTCCTACACCCATATCCATCCAGATTTTCAAAGATGATTTCAAGTGATCCATATTTCCCAGAAGTATAATCAAAATATCAGAGTCAGAACAGCGTATAACAACTTCAGCATCAAAATCAATTTGACAAATATTAAAAATAATCCTAGAATCGGCTTCTTCGTGCTCTTCGCACGACAATGATTCTTCAATAATCTTCAGTACTTTGTTATTTATTACTTTTTATTTGTACATATTTAATACTTAACAATCGAATTAGCGTCTGGCTAATTAATTTTAGATTATATTATGTTTGAAGAACATAATATGAAATTTACAGACATTCTAAAATAATTTGAATTTTTTATAAAAACGAAATTAAAAATTGCGTCTGGCACCTATTTAACAACGAAAAAAACGTCTTGCAATAAAAAAATTATGATTGATGGATCTATCTAAAGGCAAAAGTTTAAAAATTACGCGTTAAAAAATGACTTTAAATTAAGGATAATTTCCTGTGCAGATAAGATACGCACTACTGAACGCAACCACTCCGGCCAGCCAGACTGCGCGGACTCTAACCGAAATAGCTAGAGGAACAATATATCAAAAAACCAACTATACTAAAATTCTCACTTGTCAACGTTGCTATACGATTTCAAAAAAACATTAGATAGAATACAATATAATACAAGACTAGGAGATAAATAATTGTTAAATACCATTTTAAGAAAATGAAGTCAGTAATGGACGAAAAATGTCGTAAATGTTTTATTACATTATTACTTTTTAATTTTAGTAATGATGAAAATAGCCAAAACATATACACACAACAACATATACTGCATAATATATTTGCTCATAAGACCTAATGTGCTATAATTATTCCATTTACAATATCACAAAATTCTCCATAGATTTTGAGATATTTGATGCAATAACAATGTACTACCTAGACTTTGTTGATGTGTGTATGGAATGCAATGTTTATTTCTTAGCATTTTTAACACAATGCTCATAATACCATAAGCAGTCTAAAGTATCAATTAAGAACTTGGAAAAATCTGCGAAACATTCTTTATTAGATTACGAAAGAAATAGACTCATGTTTACCTCTGGAATAAAAGCATTTCTCTATTTTAAGTAAAAGTGTAAAAGGAATATCTACAAGAGCATCGGGTTTATCCGAGAATTTTATGTAACATCCGTTAGATTCCTTAGAATCTGCAGTTTGAGCGCTATTCTAGAAAACGTAGGAATGAAGATTTTTCTACGTGTATTTTTCTGTGTATTCAAGATGTTTGAATAAATCAAAAGTTTTAAGACTTTTGATGTATTCTCGTATCAAGAATGTTTTTACTGGATAAAAAAAGACCCATGGAGGGTTGTCGCGTAAACCACAGGACAGTTCTTTGGCATATTATGATATATTATGTAGTTAGATATAAGTTACATTGAATTTATATTTTTGGTTTTATGGCATTCATTCATTATGTAACTTATAAATTTATATTTATAACTTACATATTATGTAATATTGACATGATTTAAAAGAGCAACTATGGAGTTTCTTGCCGATTCTTCTCCATAGATAGGTACTGCTTTCCGAATCGGTGGTAAATGTTAAAAATACTTATGTAATGATGATTCGAAAGTGCTACTAAATAGTATATTTAATTGAATAAATGAATGTTTGAGTTTGAGTTTGAAAATAAAGATACATTTGCTAAGATAATTTTGATTCCATAAATATGCGAATATTTCGCAAGACAGTAATATACGTTTTCAATATGAATTGAACAACTTGAAGTTTATTTTGTCGTTGTAAATAGAAGTCAAATGTGTATTTAAGCCTGTTTAACTACGATTTTCCACATCTCTATTATTGGTGAGGCTTCGACCTGTACCTATTAAGTTGTACCTATTAAGTAGATAATCTAAGAAAATATATGTATATCGATTACTAACTAACACTGTTACAAAGCAATTCCAATATCGTTACGTCTCAATAAATTCAAACCAAATACCTTGATACCATAATTGGATTCCTCATAAATGATAGACACGTATCTCCAGCCCAGTATCTTGACGATCTCCACCATCGCCTTCACTTGATGGAGGTCTGAAGGTATTGTTCTGGTGAAATACTCGAAGCGAGCCTTGTTTGACAGTTCCGGTGATGTTGAGAAGAATGATACCTGAAATAAGTGATAGGATTGATGTGACCAGAAAAATGATAACGTTCAAGTTCTCTTAGAATGTATACTAATATTATAAAACTGAAGAGTTTGATTGTTTGTTTGTTTGAACGCACTAATCTCGGGAACTACTGGTCCGATTTGAAAAAAATCTTTCGGTGTTAGATAGCTCATTTATCGAGGAAGGCTAAAGGCTATATAATATCATCTCGCTAAGACAAACAGGAGCGGAACCACGCAGGTGAAACCGCGAAGTGCAGCTAGCCTATAACCTTCTTCGATAAATGGGCTATCTAACACTTAAAGAATTTTTCAAATCGGGCCAGTAGTTCCCGAGATTAGCGCGTTCAAACAAACAAACTCTTCAGATTTATAATATTAGTAAAAATGTATTCTAAGCAGGTTCTTTAATAGGTCGAAATACTCGAAGCGAGGCTTGTTTGACAGCTCTGGGTGATGTTGAGAAGAATGATACCTGGAATAAGTGATAGGATCGACGTGACAAGGAAAATAAAGGTTCGGTTCATTACGGTCTTTATTATTTACGAAACGTATTTTCGTTCTGATTGACGTGAGGAGGAAAATGGATTCAGGTTTATCAATAGGTCTTTATTATTCATAACATATATTTTGTTTATTGAATTATGTCTAGGGGCGGTTGGCGGTGTGGAAAGTATCTATATAAATGTGAAGTAAATAAGATTGACATGACGAGGACAATGATAAATTTCAGGTTATAATAGATTTTTATATATTTCTTTATATACATTTTTTGAAAGATCTAGAGGAGGTTCACGGTAATATAAATATGGAATTGTAGAGCTTTTGGGTAATATATTTTATAAAATATTAATTTAAAAATATAGTATGATAATTAGTATTAGATATCCTGTTAGTTTGGAATTATTAGAAAATGCGCCAAATTAAATTTAGTTGAAAAAATTACAAACAACATTTGAAATATAGAAAAGTGTTAAAATCATCATCAAATAAAGGTAAAAATAGCTTTAAAATGCATCTACCCTCATAACACAATCACAAACAGCAAATAGGTGCTCAAAATAAAACTTCTTTTGACCAATTTCAAACTACAACTTGAAAGTACTTTTGCTCAACTGAAAACGTCGTTTCAAAGCTAATAATTGTACTTTAAATAAAACTCAACGTTGAAAGGTTTGATTTAATTAACATTTAGTTGAGTTTGATGCTTTGCCTTTATTTCTATCTCATCCTTGAAGTTTTCTCGGAGAATTTAACTTGTTTAGTAACTGCGACCTTTGAATGATTGAATCTTGAAGTTAGAAGTCTTGCTGGATGTTTTAAAAACTCTACTTTTGCTGTAGTGCTTCGTTTTGCTTATTTAGGTTAAAAGGAAAAAAAAGGTCAGTTTTACTGGAAAGTTTCCTGTTTTATATATTTCATTTATAATATTATGGTAGTTTCCAATACGCAAATGAATATAATCATATTAATTTTATGACTATAATAGTAAATTCTGTAATCATTGTCGTAAACTAATCAAATAAATTAATATTTTTTATGCTCTATATTTCACAAAACTTATTTCAATACCACTTCATATTTTTTTATACAAAAAAAAAAATGGTAAGAGTATATTTTTAATAGCCAAGTTAAAAATTATATAATTTACCTTTGTTAATTCTTATAATTCAAGCCTATCGATCTTTACCATTGCTAAAGTGAAAGACGCGTTCAAATCCTGCCCTAAACTTCTTTTAATTTTTTTACCTGTGTCCCACCCCGACTTAATAATCTTCCTAATTTACCTGTGGTATCTTAAACAATCGTAAAAGATTAGCGACTTGCACAGACGTGACGCTGGACGCCGCTCCCACGACACCTGATATCACCTTCCGTACTGCTGTCGCGTTGCAAGCGTATTCTTCATCATCAATGTTGCTTATGGATCCTGGGAGAGTAATTATTTCATCATCATCATCATGATATTATGAACCAATTAACCATAAGGTTATATTGGTTCATAATTTAGGGATACAGGCTTTCTATGAAGGATATATGCCATGCTTTAAAAAGGGAAAATGTAAAATGGCGTCGAACTTATTAATAGTTAGACATGCTCATTTTCTTACAATTTTTATACACCGATTGGAAGTGGTGATGATATACACATAAATTTAATCATTAATAATCAATTTTAGTATACAATATTTGGTCTTTTCTAGTTTTGAAAGATGCTTAAAAGGAGAGTTCAACTCTGGTTCAACTGACAAAATTGGAAGATTTGATTTATAAATTTTTAAAGAAAAGAAAGTTTTGTTTTTATCGTTGCCAATTTTTTTAGAGTGTGCTTTAGATATACATAAAAAAAGTTCTGAGTTCTGTCTAGAAATTCCATTTTAATAACTAACACACCATGCGTTCAAAATATTCCATCTCTTCGAAAATTTGTGTTGCAAAATGGTATTTAAATACGAAAATATACAGAAATGAGAATGGAGAAATATGCATCCTTTATCATTCCACGAAATATTTCAAATAAGTCCCTCGAGATTCTGGTAAGAAGATGAAATAGATATTTCAGACTCAATTTAGAGGGACTTTTGTGGTTAGAAATCTGCTTTGATTTAACTGTAATTTCATTTTGGGTTTAGAATGAGATTCTATATATTATGATTTTTTTCGATCACGAAATTTCATGTGTTTTTTATTTAAAAAAAGGCTGTATATAATATTCGCTTATCTCAATTTAATGTAGTTTATTTTCGTCTAGTCGTTTTGAATTAACTTTTTTAGGATTTTATAGTGACATACGGAATAAAAACAGGTTAAGTGGTGCTTTTGATTAGTTACACTTTCTCTACGACGTGTTAATTAAGGGTGCACTCACACACATCAGTCACCGTCAAGTCACCGATGACTGATCGGTGACGGTTTGTGTACGTATCCACAAATACCAGTCACCGTCATGTTGTCCGTCAGTCACGTCGCCGGTTTGACTGAATCATTGAACACATACATCAGGTTAGTGAGTGATTAGACGTGTGTCACGCTAGAGAACATGTAGCAATTGACGGTAGCACGACGCTGACTGAACTGAGACGTGACGGCACCGGGTGAGTGGGGATAAAAGTATGATACATGTATGGAAAGATTATTTGACGTGACTGACCGGGGACGTCACTGATAGATTTCGTGCCGGCGACTGTCGTGTGGGAACAGAGTCATACTAGAACTATTGATACATATTTTTTTTTAATCCTGTCCGGTGACGTGCCGTGACGGTGACTGATGTGTGTGAGTGCACCCTAAACCGGGTCGCGGTCAGTCTTTTGATGGGTGACCGCGTAATGGTTTATATAACGTGCTGAAAAGGCAAATATAAAGGAAAATGTATATTCAGTATACACGGACCTACGATCAAGTATAATGTGTGTTAGGAGTTTTAAAAACGAATCTATTCATTTAAATGCATTACATTTATTTATGTATGTTATGTGTTTATTATGAAACTAGCGGTCCGCCCCGGCTTCGCCCGTGGTACATATTTACGTTTTCTCTACATAAGAACCATCCTCGTACTTCAAGGAATATAATAGAAAAGAATTATCGAAATCGGTTCAGCCGTTCACACGTGATGCCGTGACAACGCGAAACGGGTGCGGACCCGCCGCCTTTTTATAGCTCCCGCCGCAAAGCGCGTCGAACGCGGCAACTGATACACAAAAATAATCCTTATGGCATGTAATTCACGCGCGATGACTTATAGCGTATTTCATGTATAACTTTGGTGTTTCTACACCGATTTACATGATTCTTTTACTATAACCTGCCCAGGAGTATGAAGAATAATTGTGCCAAATTTGGTTAAAATCCGTCGTGTAGTTTTTGTTTCTATAACGAATATACAGACAGACAGACAGACAGACAGACAGACAGACAGACAAAAATTTTACTGATTGCATTTTTGGCATCAGTAGCGATCCCTTATCACCCCTTCATAGTTTTTTTTTAAATATATTTCATGTACAGAATTGGCCTCTCTACAGATTTATTATAAGTATAGATTATTGAAATAAACTTAATAGTTCAGGATCCATCGCCCATTTTTGCACTTGATTACTATCAAGCTAATTTTCCGTGAGTAGCTAGTAATCAAAACATTTTATCCTTGTTTCCTCTGTAAGCTACCACAATCGAGAGTTTCGTACAAGAAATTATTGGGCGTCTCATCAAAATAAAGCTACTCACGGAAAATTAGCTTGATAGTAATCAAGTGCAAAAATGGGCGATGGATCCTGAACCACAACCCTTTACTAAATTCAATATATTTTCTTAACAAAAAGAGGTTTATGAACCCGTAAATACCTTTAATAAAATCCAAAGCCATTTCCAGTCCTCTAGTATCGCTGTCACAATCATCCAGTACCAAGGCACCAAGCCGTACACCAGGGGGTGGAAGGTGGGCCCTGGCGGCTTCGTCCAGCGCGAACAGCATCGCTTCCAGGGCCTGTACCCCGCCCTGCGCCATGAGGGGCCCACAGCGGGCCACCGTGGGGCCCGAGCTGGCTCTGCCGTGGACCTGGTTGAATATAAATATAAATATTATGGTCTACACCCTCATAGAGCCTGTGTCCCAGCAGTGGGAACGTATATGGACTGATTACGTCTGATGTATCTATCTAAAGGCAAAAGATTAAAAATTACGCGTTAATAAATGACTTTAAATTACGGATATTTTCCTGTGCAGATAAGATGCGCACTAATAAACGCAACCACTGCGGCCAGCCAGACAGCCCGGACTCTAACCGAAATAGGAAGAGAAACAGTATATCAAAGAACCAACTATACTAAAATTCTCTCTTGTCAACGTTGGTAGCTCCTATACGAGTGTTTTGATAGAGATATTAAAGATTTGTCGAATGTTTGTGTCTTTGAATTACAAGCAATGGAATTTAGAACGCACGTTAGAGTTGCTATAGAGTCTAGAGAGGAGTAGAGTTCTACAACTGGGCGATAAAATACAATAAACATGTATATTAAAGAGTAAATTTATAACATTATTATGCAGTTCACAATGAAAGTTGTGGACGCAGAAAGTTTTCACTCGAGCGAGGCATTTCATTCTGACTTTGTTAGCGAATTAGAACTAGTATGAGAGTTACTGAAACTAAATCTAGGAAATAATAAATGATTCAAACGGGATAATTCAATATAATATATAAAGTATAATATGTTTTATAATATGTTTACTATTGAAATAATTTTACAATAAGTTGTTCATTATTCTTTCGGGTTCATTCATACACTTTTTAAACTCAATTTAAACTAAGTTTTGATATAGGAAGAAAAAATATTACTTATTGAAATAACGATGTATGTGTTGCCATAACATTGTAAAAAAGATTTCAAAACAACAACAAAAAGCATAGTAAACAGTTTTATGGTGACGTATTTATTTAATTAAACATTCAAACCAATATTATATTCCTCCACGAGATGTTTTCAGTATATTCATGTAAAAACAATCACAAGAAAACAACCCTATAAAAGATTATGACTTAGGAGTTATGTAACGTTATTAAATAACCCAAATATAATAAAACTAGTATTAAATAATAACTTCCATAAAAAGCGTTAGTGGTGTACGTGGACAAATGTCACGTAGAATAATATTTCTTATGCCTGAAATATGATTGGACGACGAAATACAAGAAGATAGCTAGCTGCTCGCTCCGGCTACGCTCGGGTTAATATTAATTTTTAAAAGAACACATAAATATTTTCAAGACAATTCAATCAAACGAAAAATTCGCAACTGTCATTAAAATTCGTTCAGCCGTTCTCAAGTTATAAGTGAGATAACTAATACGATTTTCTTAAATATATGCGAAATGTGGTATTTAGCGATGTCAATCGGTTAAAATCTTGTTAAAATTATTATTGAATATTGCTCTATTTTGGATTTAAAGCTCACAATACATTATTTACGCCAAATTTTTATTCGTAGTTACATAATATTACAACCTAAACTTCTTCTTTCCGTGAGTTATCCGTACTGGCTACTATATTAATAGATATTATATTTTTATTATATAAAAATGAATCGCAAAATGTGTTGGTAAGCGCATAACTCGAGAACGGCTGAACCGATTTCGATAATTCTTTTTTTATTATATTCCTTGAAGTTCGAGGATGGTTCTTATGTAGAGAAAACGTAAACACGTACCACGGGCGAAGCCGGGGCGGACCGCTAGTTTATTATATATATTATGTTACGCTTTCCCGCTTAAACCTCTCAACCGATTTTGATGAAATTTGGCACAGACAATCTTTAGACCCTGAGAAAGAACATAGCCTACCTCTTATCAAAACACCACGCGGGCGAAGCCGCGGGCGGAAGCTAGTACCGTATAAAGGATTGGCGTAATGTTAATATTGTCACATTTTGTAGGGAATATGACAGAAGTTAAATGCTTTTTAACGAGTTTTCAAAAGCAATTTGCAGCAAGCTTGGCCGGAGGGAGATTGAGATATTACATACATCTTATGATTTAAAACTTGTATAACGAGAAAGTAGTGTGAACTATATCTAGGTATTTAGTCCTTTATTTTAAAATTGACTTTCCGCCCGAGGCTTCACCCGCTTTGTCTAAAACATAATAAATTATATATTAAAACTCTTGAACTCTTGAACTCTTGAATCACTCTTTCTATTAAAAAAAACCGCATCAAAATCCGTTGCGTAGTTTTAAAGATTTAAGCATACATTGGACATAGAGACAGAGAAAGCGACTTTGTTTTATACTATGTAGTGATGGACAATACTTTCAAACTCAAACTACATAAACTAAAATAGGTACTTAATGATAAAAGATGGAAATTCGTTTTTCAACTTGCTGGTTTTATAAACAGATTTTAATGTGTGTTGTTGCTTTAGTACATATTTTTATTGCCAGATTGGCAATATAAGAAGCAGGATTCAGCGGCTATTATTCATGTAGATTATTTATTAACAGTTAATGGAAAATGCTACCGACATAAATCTTTACTAATATTATAAAGCTAAATAGAGTGTTTGTTTCTTTGCTTGAATTCCAGGAACTACTGATCTGATGTTAGATAGCCCATATATTGAGGAAGGCTAAAGGCTATATTATATTGTCACACTAAACCAATAGGAGCAGAGCAATTTGGGTAAAACGGGGCGCAGCTAGTTTAAAATATTTCAACATTATATAATTTGTTTATCAGTTGTAAAATTTTCAATAAATGTCAGCCATTTTCAATTTATCACGTAATAAAATTAAATAATGTCGTTTCAATTGATGTATTGTCGTTTCCAGTATAATTATTTTTATTATATTACTTTTATCATGACTGGAGGTGATTTATTGGAGTTTCCCTGAAATTGTATATTTTTGGTACTTTTTGGGATTTGAAATTAAATACTTTTTAATGGGTAAATCACATTGGACGGTTGGAGGGACGAATATGGCAGTGATCGATTTGGGAGTGTTTGAAATGTCGGGCTAAAAAATATTAATAAATCAAGTTTACGATTTATAACGGAAAAGTCATAAATATAATTTATATCTTGATTTTATAATATTAGATATAAGATACATATATATAATATAAATTCCATTGAACCAATTTACACATTAGAACTGTAAAATAATTTGGAAAATCCAAAAGTGCACGCCTCATAATTTTTTTTAATAAATATTTATTAATTATTATTTTTGTTTATTTAATAACAATTAAACCACATCGAATCAGACCCTGAAAAATGAAAGGGTTCTATTCCTGAGCATACTCAAGCGTAAGAGAAAAAAAAAGACTCGATTAGTAAAGTATTTCGGTCGCTATCGTGTTAACAAGAAAAAGGATCCGCACATACAGACACACGGACGTCCAAGACAGAACTTTTTTAAACTGTTTTTTAACTAGTTTAAATAACAAAAATGACATCAAAAATATCATGAACGTTAAAAATAGTGTTTTTTCTTAATATGTGTGTGTATGTATTATCTTACAAGTGCAATGTATGATACATAAAGACATTTTAAGTTTGAAAAATCAGATGTTTTGCGCGAAGTGACAGTAGTACCCACCTCAACGCTTCGCTTATGAGGCGTGCAAAAGTAAAAGCAGTATTTAAAACATAATTTTATTAGATTTTGGCTAGACAATTTAATTACAATGGTAAACTAGTAATAAACAGCAAACAAAACGCTACCTTCAAACACCAGTAAGCAATAACCACCCATCAATAAATCGACCACTCCTCGAGTTGCTTAACTCTAGTTTTTATCTTCAATGCAGTATTGCAGTGCCTCTTGTAAAATACTTGAGAGCCTTACTAGATAGAAAAAGGTTGTACAATGGAATCTATACAACTTATGTGCATACTAGCTTTCGCTTGTGGCTTCGCTTGGATACACTTGACAACGTCGAGTGCCATACAAAAAATCCCCCTCTATTTCATTCCCTTCAAACCTACCTATTACCTATATCATACTTTGATAAAGTTACTTTTTGTAGTACCGTACCTAACCTTTTTGTATCATTTCTCTATCACTATTCTAAAATCCTTCAAAACTTATTCAGACATTTTGGTGTAATTTAGATTTTAACGTTTGATTTTTAATGAGAAACAAATTTTGTCTGCACAAAAATACATACACGACGAATTTCTATATCTTGAACTTTCTTTTTATTTTAGTTAAAAGACGAGACTGAGCGGTTTGCAACTTTCGATTCTTCACTCATATTGAAGTATGATAATATTATATCCATATAAATAACTTTTCGATTTCACGTAAATTCGTATTTTAAACGTGCTTCGAAATATTTCATATTTTATGCAAATATATTTCGTGTTATCACTTTCATTTTACGTTAAAAAGATACAAAATTTACATTGTATACAAAAATTTATTTTGAAACCAATATCAAATTTATACATTTTTAAATCAACCGATATTGTAGCTAAGAAACCATAACTTGTTTATTTATTTACTTAGGTATATTATGTATTATTATTCTTTTCACCAGTGTAGCGACTATATTTGTACTTATAAGCAATGTTGCATGTAAAATAAGTAAGTCATTATAGGGTCGTTATAGAATCATTATAGAGTAACCAGATCTTCATCACTACATAGTATAAAACAAAGTCGCTTTCTCTGTCCCTATGTCCCTTTGTATGCTTAAATCTTTAAAACTACGTAACGGATTTTGATGCGGTTTTTTTTAATAGATAGAGTGATTCAAGAGGAAGGTTTTAGTATATAATTTATTAGGTTCTAGACAAAGCGGGCGAAGCCGCGGGCGGTAAGCTAGTAACAGATATTTTATAGTCATCATGTGGACATCATAACACCTTGTCTCCTTGTTTTATTGCCGTAACACAAACTGGCAAAACCGTAGTTTAAAAAAGTATTTTATACTATTCAAATGGAAATGATACATGTTTATTATAGTAGATATCTTATTATAAAAGCGAGAAAAATTCCACACTTTCTACTTCCAACATGTGAACTAGCGAAGTCATCAAACAAAACCCATCAAGTCTTTTGATTTGTTATTCTTGCTAGCTGGCGGCTTCAGCGCTATGTCATGTTAAGTACCTATTCATTAATTTTGACTTCTTTTAGTATGTGATATACGTTTTTTTATATGACTTGGTACGAAAAAGCAATAAGAGGTAGATATTATATTTTGACTTTTGGAATTCGATACCATAATAATATGTTTATTCTATTTAAAATTGCATGAGACTCATGCCATGCATGCATCGTAACTGCTATCATGCCATGAGTTCAGTGTATGAAGTTATTTAACAAAAATTGAAATAAACTGCGAAAGAACTATAATTATTAAAATAATACTCACAATCATAACATAGTTTTTCAGTTATATTATATATAGGATATACATAACAAAACCACATTTAAATTGGCATATACATATTTAAGGAGAAATAAGGCAATGGGTGCATTTACTCCTGAAATTCGCTTTTGTATAAACATTTTAAATCCATCCATCCCTTATATCAAACCTTGTATACGGTATTCTTCCCTATTATATATAAAATTATTGCCTTATACATTTTCATGGTACATGGGCACGACTTATGAGATTATATTTTTGTCAGGTCACTGCTCTTAAAAAGCGGGAAATTGTGTCGGACAGACAGGGAGGGAAAATATATGTGTCTCGCTTACTCATATGCACTTCGCATTCTTTTGAAAAAGCTTTTGTTAAGAGAATAGATTGAAGATTAGAAAAAAGAAAAGTTAATAGGTACCTTTTATTATTAACAAGAAAACAATCGTACTTACATTTCTTTTACCATGTAATTTATATTTAACAGTATTTTATTATTTATTACAAATAGAAATAACTCCAAAAATATTCTCTATTTTGTCGTGCGAATATAATAAATCACAGCTATTGTGAAAGGTTTCATCTTTCAAGAATAAATTTATCTTAAAATTTCCGACGAAAAATATTAAACAAAATAATAAATTAAATATGGGTTAATGACTCCAAAAATACTTATAATTGACCCAAGTTTTACATTATTATCTTAATCAAAGATTATATTTAACCAAACTTTATACATTTAGACAAACTTATTATCAACTCATGTTTATAGATAAAGTTAATTAACAAGTTAAGATATGGAAATGGATTACTTCTTTTGATAAAAAATCATGAAAAACAAATGTAATACCAGATTAAATGCGCTTTGGCAAAGCTGCGGACAGAAAGCTAGTCTTAATTATTATTTTTTAAGAGAAAACATTCAAATGAAATGCACGCAGGCAAAGCTACGGGTAGAAGCTAGTCTTCACTGAAAATACTTTATGGTATGTAATTTTGTTTATAATGGATACACTCAAGAATTACTAAAGTGTCTTTGAGAATTCTTTCTACAGTAAAGCAGAACGCATTATTCCTGAGTGATTTTTAAACGTATTACAATCTTTCTGACTAATATTATAAATGCGAAAGTTTGTGAGGATGTGTGTGTGTTTGTTACTCTTTCACGCAAATACTACTGAACCGATTACAATGAAATTTAGCACACATATAGAGGGTAACTTGGATTAACAAATATGATAGGTTTTATCCCGGAAATCCCACGGGAACGGGAACTATGCGGGTTTTTCTTTGAAAACGCGGGCGATGCCGCGGGCGGAAAGCTAGTGATTTAATATAACAAAGAATAATTTTATCGTTAACGTTTTTAGTAATGTATAGACTACAAAGCTACATAATGAATGTTTAAAATTATCAAAAGAAACGGGTACATTATTACCATAAAATATACAGCCTATGGAATTTTCTATCTCGTGTTTTTATGGATAAACTTCATTATGTAATCTAGTATCTAGTCTTAGCACATATTAGGTTTTTAATTAGTGAATGCTAGTCAGTATTTGGTTAGGACTGAAAACCGCCCAAAGGTCTTCAAGACTTGCTTCTTAATGACATTAGTTGCTTTCGACGTTACTGGGTCGAAACTCTGTCTTGAATAGACGAGATAGGACGGTCATCCTATTCAGGTTTTAAGCTATCATTTAAATTGGTCCCAAGAAAAGAGGTAACAATTAACATACCTACATAAAAATGTGCTATATCGTGACTGTATTATATTGTTTATTTCTATGTGGATTGTTTCTTGTAAAATAATGTGAAAAATAATGATAAACCTTTTTTCTTTCCTATACTAATTCTCTCCTATTCCTATACTATTCTCTAATTCTTTCCTATACTTTTGTGAATATATATATTTTATTTATACATATCTTTATATTATATTCTTACATATTATATTTATGCTCTGCCCTATCCCTCTCCTCTAACTAATTTCCTTCCGTACTCCGGTTGTCTGGAAGAAATCGCTATTTAGCGATAAGACCGCCATTTGTTTTAATTTATAATTAGATTAAGTTCATATTTTAGTTTAAATCTAAGAGCAATAAAGGATAAATAAATAAATAAATAAATAAAAATGTAAAGTCTAATTTAGAAATTATTTCCTTTTGAAGCAGGATAAAATTTAAAGAATATTCCTTGTGCATTTATTTATTAAAGTTTCTAAAAATAGAAGTCAATGGTGAACATACTTGTTCCATAAACGTTAAAATTGAATATATAACAAGATTAAATTACGTGTAAATCATCTGTAAAAGCATTGATGTGAAGCGAAATTTTGAATTATCGCCGTCGCAAGCGATATCGGAGAAATCCACTCTCGGGAATAACATTAATATTTAATGTACCCGTACTCTTTGCCAGGAATACGCCTATGTGTCTTCAACGCTTAAATATGTGCCTTGGGTTTTTAGCTGACATATGAATCTATACTTCTATACGAATACAAGCGGTCCGCCCCGGCTTCGCCCGTGGTACATATTTATGTTTTCTCTACATAAGAACCATCCTCGTACTTCAAGGAATATAATAAAAAAAGAATTATCGAAATCGGTTCAGCCGTTCTCGAGTTATGCGCTTACCAACACATTTTGCGATTCATTTTTATATATAAGCTGAAGAGTTTGTTTGTTTGAACTCGCTAATCTCGGGAACTACCTACTGGTCCTACTGTTAAATAGCCCATTTATCGAGGAAGGATATCATTACGCTAAGACCGACAGGAGCGGAGCCACGGCGCCGAAGCGCAACTAGTTTATTAATAAGTGTACAATATATTTTTATGTTTTTTTTTATTGACTTTTGTGAAAGTTTGATTAAAAATTCCAAATGAACCATACTTTATAAATTAGATATTGCGATTTAAAGTCTAGTTTAGTTTCAGTTTTATTAAATTTCGTGAGAATGGTTTTTGCTAGCATACTTCAATCCATACTAATATTATAAATGCGAAAGTAACTCTGTCTATCTGTCTGTTACTCAATGACGCCTAAACTACTGAACCCATTTTCATGAAATTTGGTATGGAGATATTTTGATACCCGAGAAAGGACATAGGCTACTTTTTATCCCGGGAAAATGACGCAATCCCGGAAATCCCACGGGAACGGGAACTATGCGGGTTTTTCTTTGACTGCGCGGGCGAAGCCGTGGGCGGAAACCTAGTATTTCTATATATCATACTTTTATTATCAGCAAATAATAAATTCGGGGAAATTTTTGCATGATTCTATTTCATAGCCAAATAGAAGAGGGATGCCATTTCGCACATTGCTCTAGTTC
This sequence comes from Colias eurytheme, assembly GCF_061535395.1. Classification (NCBI taxonomy): domain Eukaryota; kingdom Metazoa; phylum Arthropoda; class Insecta; order Lepidoptera; family Pieridae; genus Colias; species Colias eurytheme. The sequence continues at coordinate 1,332,056 of NC_142992.1, read as the reverse complement.
GTTTAATAAAAACGGTATTTACTGCATGTATGTATTTGGAAGAATAAACGGTTATTTGAATAAATAATTTAGATGTTATTAAAGGAATATTTGTATGCTATCTGTATAGATCTAAGTTCTATATTTGTATCAATCATTATTAAAAAAATAGAACCATCAAATACACAAAATTTCATAGATTTTTTTAAAAACTAACTCTACAAAATAGACAGACCTTCAGAAAAAAATCCTATCAAATCTGTTCGTATAAGTGTTCGTAAATTCAGGAGTTATGATACAGACAAATTGACAAACTCGTTTACTTATCTCCCAGGTGTGAAGAAATATGAACCATTTATTCGTATCGAGATTCAAGTACTGTTATTGACATATTCATAACGAGGTGGAATAAACCCAATGAAATTCCGTTCGCAAATAAAAAGGTTATTTAAAAACTTCAGATACATCGTGATATTAATTTGTAATTGTATCGATGCCCTAGAATCTAGATGGTTGTGTTTTAACCGACTTCAAAAAAAAGGAGGAGGTTTTCTATTCAACCGCTATCTTTAATTTCGAATAGTATGGTTATTTTCTTAGCTATAATTGTGACTTTGTAGGAATAATGGTTTACAGTTAAGCAGCTAAAGAATTCGTTTGTTTGAACGCGCTAATCTCAGGAACTACTGGTCTGATTTGAAAAAAATATTTCGGTGTTAGATATAACCCATTTATAAGCTTTATATCATCACGCTAAGACCAATAGACGTAAAACCGCAGGGCACAGCTAGTTTCATTAATAAAATCCAAGGCTTTAATTGTGTTTCTTATTTCAGATTCCCTGTATGTTGATTAATTGACAAAGTTCAAGCTGCAGTGTTCGAAATGTCCATTACCATTAATTAATTACATTGTTGTTTCACTCTGGAGAGCAATGAGAGAAACACATTTACATATTGATACAGAATACGTTATAATAGAATATGTATTGCTACATTCATTTAAATAAAACCGGCAAATTGGGAGTCGGACGGCTCTGAACAAACCTACTCTTTGTTATGTTGTAATAGAATGTATGTTTTATCAATTTTTCCTTTATCTGTGCTATAAGATATTGCATTTAGCCAAATTTTAAGACTCTCGGTTTACGGGTAGTACCAGTGGGTAGTACGATGTAGGTTTTGATTCCGTTGCGAATGTGTAAAGCGATAATTTTTAGCATATACGGCTGTATCTTTTTATTACAGTGGCTTAAAAGTTTGATTTTTTCACAGCTTCAAGGGACTATAGACTTGAGTATTCGATATAAATTTCAGATTGATACCTTCGCGCTTTCCTGAGAAATAGGGTGTTGACAGAGAGAAAACTTTAAAATTATTAAAGTCACTGTCGTTTTACCCAGGTTTTTGAGGAAACAAAGATTTCACTTTTCGTCATCTATAGTTAGAACAAATTTTATTCAATAATATTAAACTAAATTAGAATAAATATAACTATATTCATAAAACATGATATATGTGAAGGTATAAGTAGGATTCTAAGTTTCCGAACGTGCCTATTTTTGACGTGACAACGTCCTATAATTCGATAGAGCCGGCTGTACGCACGAAAAAACATGACTCATGCGGCGTTACCTCGCTCTGAGGCGTTCCATGTAAGGCTTGAAGTGCAAGCGAGAGCGCGGAACGAGCGACAAAGAAGCACAATCGGACGTTGTCACGTTCAACTATCGTCAGTAAACCGACTTTACAGACAACCAATTTTTTATTAAAATAAGTGTAGAAAGAGAACCTTAATTCGTAGTAGAGTTTTTACAATTTTAGATTCAAATAGACTTTGAAAAACATTCGTTATTTTTTCAACCAAAATACCATTTGGATATTTTGTGTAGATTGGTATTTCTGGAGTTATTTATTCGCTTTGTGTATTTCATTTTATCTGGAAACGTTTGCGATGTTGTATTGGATCTAGCATTCAATCTAATCCACAAAAAACCTTGGAAACAGGAGTATAAATTTAATATATTTTGCTACTTTATTTTATCGAATAATTTTTCAGTGTCTGTTTCGTTTTAAGGAAATTAATAAAACTACTTTACAATACAACCATTTTTAAATAAGTGTGTAGAAAATTGCAGAACCGAGAATTCAAACTCAAACATTTATTTATTCAATTTCTTCTAGAAGCTCTTTTGAATCGTCCTAACATATTTTTAACATTTACCACCGATTCGGAAAGCAGTATCTAGGAGATAATATTATTTTATTTTTACCAGAAAAATAAATCTTACCTTTATATATAAAACTCAAAGGTGACTGATATAGTGATCTATCAACGCACAGCCCAAACCGCTGGACGTATCGGGCTGAAATTTGGCATGCAGGTAGATGTCATAACGTAGGCGTCCCCTAAGAAAGGATTTTAGAAAATTCATCCCCTAAAGGGGTAAAATAGGGGATAGAAGTTTGTATGAATCTTTTTATTCCTTGGATGTATTTGCATGAAATTTAGCACACATATAGAGGGTAACTTGGATAAACACATAGCATAGGTTTTATCCCGGAAATCCCACGGGAACGGGAACTATGCGGGTTTTTCTTTGAGAACGCGGGCGAAGCCGCGGGCGGAAAGCTAGTAAATTATAAATTAGTATCGTAAAAATATGAGATAATCGATCATTGAATTACAATAATTTGTAAATTGTTACATGATATGCACAAATAAAAGATGTAATATTATAGATAATTCGATAAATAAATAGATTAGAGAACGATAAACACGTATCAATTTAGCATATTTGTTAATTGAATCTTCTAGAAAAACACTCCATAGAACTAATTGTCTTTGAGTAGTAAGCTGGATATGGAAAAATTCACAGTTTTTTTCATTTCATTATAAATAAACAAGTAAATGAATGAGGTGATGACTGATACTTATTCATTTACATACTCATGAAAGCATAACGAATTCTAAGAAGGGCCTTGATTTTTGCAATATTATATTTTTTCGTGGAATTATTATCACTAATTTACAGTTTATGAATAAGCTTTGCCGATACTACAGAATATTCTACGTATAGGAAAATTAAAAGGACTCCCGTTGTAATTATGTTATGAAGATTTTTCCTTACGCTGTATTAAATATGTATGGAGTGTTCAACTTGTTTGCGAAGTTCTTAGGAATTTTGATGAAAAGATCCACGCTCATATTTTATATACATAGCTCTACAAGATTAACGCCTACACTATCCTTATAAAACTAGTCTTATCTGTACATAATAATTATGTATATAGGTAATATAAAAATTTTCATGTAATATTCCAGAATGCTGCACAGATTTTAATATAAATTTAACATACATATTATAGAGATCTTCATAAAACATTTCATCGAATTCTTGTGAACAAAGTCACGTGCGTTGGCTAGTTCATGATATTATTAGTAATGAGACACAATAAAAATTCGTCAATTGAAATAACAATTGTGTTTAAATGTCCTGTCAAAGTTAAATAGGGAAAAAATGTTTGAAGTTCAAAAACAAATTAAGAAAAGGGATCAAAAACATCTTTGAAGTTTTAGTTAGGTATTAATTATTATTACTAGCTATATATAGACGTACATAATGAAAAAAAAGGATCTATGAAATGTCATGAATCTATATATTATATATGTATACAAATGAAACCCGTTTTCCTTGGTCACGGCATCACGCGTGAACGGGTGGACCGATTTCGATAATTCTTTTTTTAATAATATTCCTTGAAGTACGAGGATGGTTCTTATGGAAAGAAAACATAAACATGTACCATGGGCGAAGCCGGGGCGGACCGCTAGTTTTGTATAAATTACGAATTAACGAATTGATTAAGCGCAGTTTAAAAAGTAATTTCACGATGATAAAACGTATACCTAAAATTCATTAATGAGTTGACGAGAGAACCATTTATCATCAAGTTATTTAATAAACGAAAAGTATTATAATTAATTCTACGGACATAATTTATGATTTCGAGTGTAAATACCTATGCTACACTGAGTTTTTATTTGTAAGTTTTAGACATTTGACTGTTATTTAATTTTATTTAGGATAAAGATAGCAGGTGTCCATTTTGTATAAGTATCTTTTTTGTAAATTACCAGAAATATAGGTATGTCGTGTACGAGTATATTTTATAAAGTACCAATTACAAGCTATATATTCGTTTCAAACTATTGCAACTGCAACACAATTAACAAATAAATTAATAATATTACAGTGCATAATTTATTTAAGCGTTATCATAATTACACCATTAATTAATGGACATACCATCATAAGCCCTCCAAGTATAATATCACCTTCTACAACTGCCGCATGCTTTATCGGCCAGACAGTTTCATTCTCCGGTTTTTTCTTCACCATCATGCGTTCTCGACGAGCTAAATCCACACTCTTCTTATTCGTCACACTTTTAGACTTCCTCGAAATTTTGTTCTTTGGTTTAACTTTCATGGGTTTTGTATCAGGCAATTCTGTTGTTGGTTCTGTTGTTTTAACACTTGTAGTTTCTTTTACACTTGTAGTTTCTTTAACACTTGTAGTTTCTTTCACTTCAGTGGTTGTAGGTATTTTTATTGCATCTTTATCAGATATGAAAGCAGCTACAGCTATGTGTCGGTCTGATTGAACTTTAGATAGTTCTAGCGGCCTAGCGTTAGGAGCCTCTAATTTTGCAGGTTGCTTCTTCTTAAATAACTTGCTTAAATCAAATGGTCCGATCAGAGAATGTGCTTCTCTTTTTATTCTATAGTATTCGTTTGATACTGCGTAATATTCGAAGGTGTCTGTGATGTCTAAATCTCCGTATTTCATGTCTGTTTTTGAAGTAATCATGTTAGAAAGATTGTAGTAGGGTCCGAGTAAAACGATTTGAGTTTGGTCCACAGTTGCAGCTACCAATTGGTAGACTACCACTAACGTGACAATTCGCATTTTTAATTAGTTACATTTTCTTTATTTTAAGCGTAGATCATCATACTGTTTCACTAATAATTTTCTTTTTATTTCGAGAATTTGTTTTATCCTATTCATTTTAATATATTGTTTTCAGAATTTAATTATTTTATTAGCCTTATGTTTTAGTAGCATTTTTCAAAAAATTACAAACACATCCATTAAAAATTTAATCAGTTTACAATTTAACAAATCACATTTAAAATAAACTAACACACAACCAACACTATTTCATGATTATATTTTATCGTTTTCCATAAAAATTTTCGAACGCAATTTTCACGCAACTTTTTCCCGCGATGTCTTTACAAAATGGCCGACGTGACGTCACACGTCACGGCGCTTCGTCGGAGCCAACTGCCGTGCCACGGCGGGAACTTGACGTGCTCCGGCAGATTGCTGTGGCGCTATGCGAAAGGGAAGCAATACATTACATACACATACATTTTCACTGTTTTATTCTTTGATTTAAAAGTATTTTTGTAATCCCAATTTGACTGTCTTAACGATACTCACCTACTTTATATAAATGCAAGTTCCTGCATAATATTATCTAAGAAATTGCAACTCACGCATTTTAATTCGCGTAAACTTTGAGTATTAAAAAAATATTTCTTTCTACTTCATTCGATTGAGATTCGCTTCGACCAATAAAAATCTTTCGTTAACTGTTTTCGAAAATTGTTGGAATTTAATTATCCGTTTTAATCTCTAGTTGAAAGAACTGTTCTTAATCTCTTGCCGCCATTTGTCTTAGTTCTCTCCCTGGAATGTTTTCGATTAACATAATCCCATAACTATGCTCAAATACACAATAAAAACAATTCAATTATGATACTGGCATAATCAAATCCTGAAATACAGAAACAAGGTTTAAATTCAATAAAATTATGCAACAGAAAACGTGATTTCATTCATTGTTTTGACAACTCTGTTGCTCCTGCCTACATTCATGTAATTTAATTTAATTTGCCTCACCTCTTGAATAAGTTTATTCTTTTCCCATTGAAACGGAATCTCTCGTTATAACATTAACACTCACTACCCTGTCAAGTGAAGCCCTTTCCTCTTTTTCTTACTTAATATCATACTTAAGGGAAAAAAGTGAATTCTCCTTATCTTCTTACTAAATTTTATAAAAAAAAGTATTTTCCTTATCTGGTTTAAACGGTAAATGGAATCATGTTTTGAGGTTATAATTTTGAGCGGGAACTTTTTCGAGCAATTAGTTCAAACGTGAACTGTGAAGTGCATTTTACTGGTTTTACTTAAAGCCACTTTCGTTAATATTTGCGTCCGTTTAGAAAATAATTGAAGTGACTTTTTATATTTTTAATGGATATAGACTGAAGTTGTCCCTTTTTATTGGGTGGAGCCATTAATTAAGAGAAGAAGAAGAAGAAGACTAAAGTTTGTGTGTAGTTTAACAAAAACCGTGGTGACTTATTCCGGAGAGGTTTATTTAATAATAAATAATCACTACATTAAAGAGGATTGAAATACCACTCTATGAAGACTAGAAATTATACCTATTGTACATTTTTCGATGTTTTTCGGACACGAAAATATTAACCTTCTGTACCTTTTCAGATACGAATAAAGACATTTTCTGTTTTATGTCTGTGTCTAATCAAGAAAACGGTATAAATATCACAAGAACGTTACGATAAACAAAGATTAAATATAGTATAGTACAAACGATAAAAATACACTTAAAAATATAAGTAAACAAGAAAAATTAATATTAAGTGATTGATTATTCCTGATAGGAAAAGCTTGCGAGGATTTTTTCATCGTAATACCTCTCAAGATAATTTTGGTGGAGATACGGGTTGGGAGATGCTTAATCTATATTCCATCTTAAGGAAATTAATGCTAAATTATTATATACATAGAATAACATATTTTTTATGGTTTATCTTAATATATATAAATATCGTGTCACAATATTTGTCCTCAATTGACTCCTAAACCACTTAACCGATTATAATAAAATTCGCACACCATGTGCATTTCGATCCAAATTGAGAGATAGGATAGTTTAAACATGTAGGTACGACGGGCGAAGCCGGGGCGGACCGCTAGTATTTTTTATGGTTTATTAAGCTATAAACATGCTCATATTTTGTTAAACTACAATTAAAATAAGGTTTTACGTAACGAAATGAACAATGGAATTATCTGTATTTTATCTATCTACAAAATATAATGTAGAAAATTACGAAAACTATGGACTGTTAGATTACAACTATGTATGTATCATTACGTCCTGAATCTGAGATAATATGAGATAATTCTTCTGTGAAAGTTATATAAGTGTAATATTTCAACAAACACCTCTTGCTTTTATAAAGACCATTATGTACAAACATATCTCTTAAATTAAAATACTGAACCTTCTCAAATCTAAATTGTTTACAGACAGCATAGCTACACAACATTTTTTATCGAAAAATCAAAAGACGATTAATTAATTAAATAAAGCCGTATTTCATCTTAATGTTCCGATACGGTAACTTTCGATAAAGATGTTTTATTTTATCGAATCCTATTACGCGTTGGGGTCGAAAAGATAATAAATCGACGTGCAATAAATCTTGGAAGGTCAGCGCTGGATTATACTGTGATACTTTGGAAGTTGCAGTGACATGAATTGGTTTCACACATGATAGAATAAAAGACAATAATGAAAGCAATCAAAATTCTTTATTGAAGATCATATATTACTTAGAAACTTCACAATATATTAACAGAGATCGGCTTTACGTCGATCTCTAAAAACATATATCTATATAAAAAACTGAAACCCGTTTTCCTTAGTTACGGCACCACGCGGGTGGGCCGATTTCGATAATTCTTTTTTTATTATATTCCTTGAAGTACGAGGATGGTTCTTATGTAGAGAAAACGTAAATACGTACCACGGGCGAAGCCGGGGCGAACCGCTAGTAACTAATAAAAATAAAATAAGTATTCATTATAAGAGAAAGTATTATGTAGGGACACTAATTATAATTACTTTAAAGAACTAATATAATTTTATTATAACAATATTAAACAGTTCTAGAATGTCAAATAGACTATTGTTATTTTAATTTATTCCGTAATTACTTAAGAAGTTGAGAAACAATTTAAAATTTATTCTGACGTTTAAAGCGCCTTGTCTCAGTAATTGTATTAAGTTAAGTTCATTCAGGCCAAATAACAATACGTTTAAGTAATTGAAAACGAAATATTTTTGTCCGAATTTCACAAATAAGATTATTATTACTAGAAAAATCAAACCCTGAGTAAATGAAATGAGAGAAAGCGACTTTGTTTTATACTATGTAGTGACTACGAACAAGTACATACAATGTCTATTAACAATTGCCTCTCGATATAACAAAAATGAAACTCAACAAAACAATAACATTCTGAAGACTTTTTTCTGTTATACCATAAATTGAAATTAAAAATTGTGAAACTGTTTGTCTATACAGACACAGATTCTCATATATTACGTAACGTCGAAGCTATTATCATATTCAATGGCGAGCCAAAACCTGAAGTTATGTTACGAAAATATATTCAGCCATTCAAAGTACAGCTGACGTTACGTTTCATTTATGATATAATGTTGTTTACTGCCAGCTTTTTTCTTAAATTGATACAAAATAATTTAAATGAATACATAATATAATTATAATATATTATGAAATAAAGAATACATAATATAATTATAATATATTATGTATATATATACTTATAATATATATACTTATAATATATATAATTATAATATATATACTTAGCATAATATAATTATATATTATGCTAAGTATACGATTTTTTTCTACTATTAAGCGAGCGTGCTAACCATTTTATCAAACTGTCTGATAAAAGAATACTTTTTCTTCGAGTGAAGTCGCGGGTAAAAAGCTGTTAATAAATAAGTTATACAGACAATGCTCTTATAACCAATTCATAACAATATCTCATCTATTTCTCTGTTAATATTATAAAGAATGAGTAATTGCAACAATTATATCCTCCGCTCCTGTTGGTCTTAGCGTGATGATTAGCCTTCCTCGATAAATAGGTTAGATACCTAACACTGAAAGAATTTTTCAAATCGGACCAGTAGTTCCCGAGATTAGCGCGTTCAAACAAACAAACAAACTCTTCAGCTTTATAATATTAAGTATAGATTCACACGACTCCAATAAACATAACTTGCGAAGTCAAAGTCGGAAAAATTGCAGCAATATTTTGTAATATTTCAACAAATAAAACAGACATCGATAAAACCTCGCTCGGTGAAATTTTACACGAATGTATTGCAATATATTTCATGTACAGGTATTAATAACTTCGTTTTGCTATTGCTGTTATGTAGAACTATTTAGCCAAAAGTAGTATTACTTTTATGTTTTGAAATTAAAGATTTTATTGTTTTATTTGAAACGCTAGATTTGGTTGAATATAAAGACTACAATCTTAAGCATAATAAAATCGTAGGAAAGTCAAAACTGAAAATTGAATATTTTTTTAAAAGAGCACTTGGTTTGTGATCTACAATCGATAGCAAAAGTGTTACTCTTTGCAAAGAAAATATAGAAATACGTTCTGAATATTAGATGAGTAGATATTTAATCCAAAGCTATTTTTAACCAACTTCAAAAAAAGGAGGGGCTACACATTATTATAACAACATAGAAAATATACATTGCTTTGTGAAACCAGAGTTAAAACCAAGCCTTTAATGTCTTGTTGATTTTCTACTCAAAGCAATATTGTAAAGAATTTTCTTTTACTACGAATTCTTTCTGCTATGTAAGCTTGTTTTAATTTCCTTTAAAGCTTAAGAGAGCATTCTTCTTGAAATTAAATTTAATAAAAAGCTTAATATATAAAGTAGAGATGCAAGTAATTTACATATTTGATTTTATTAAAAAGATAACATTAGATAAACACACCATTATATTTTATTTAATAGAAAAAAATAATAATGTAGAAACAAAAAAAAAATAGTTAAAATTTAAATTATTCAGAATGTTATAACATGATATGTTTAATTACTCGGGCTTATTTCAAGGTTCTAATTAATGTTTTCGGAATTAATCATAATATGGGTACAAGTATACCTAATAATTTATTTTGTAACAGCCTTTTATTTAGTCTGTTATATACTAGTATAAGCCCGCAACTTGTCTTTAATTTTCGGATAAACGAACTTTTGTTAAAAAGAGGTTTTTTTTAATACTTATAGCAATATACATATTATTTATATAAATAAAAGTGAGGCTATTTTTTAACGTTTTTATTAAGGCACAAGGAAAAACGTTCGGGAAAAGGCAGTACACAGGCAATGCCGGGGTAAACCGTAGTATAACATAAATTATGAAATGATACACGAAAATTCTTTTAAATGTTTCTTGTTACATTGTTTTTGACACAGCCATGTTCTCAACTTATTTCTCAATTGTTATCAAATACGATATTATGTACATGTTATTTCAAATTTGATACTAAAATGTGAGAAAGCATACTTGTCAAGTGAGATGACAAAGGCTATGCACGTACCTGCCGCAGGGGCAATATTGGAACAATCTCGGTTGGTCGGCGATCGGAGCAATTTCAGTTGTTCTCTAAATTGCCCCTGCTTGCCTATACACATCACAATTAAGGAGCCAATTATTAAGGGTGTAATTCCAATATTGCCCCTGCTGCAGGTAGGTGAGTAGCCAGTTTTGCAAAACAAAAATACAACTTGGTTAACATAATATAAGAACAATTAATTGTTGAGGCATTGTGTGTGGTGTAACTCTTGATATACATAATATAATACAGATTCCGTAATTGGAATTCATAAAAGGAAACAAATCCTAATTAATTATACAATAGCTTAAAAGCAAAAATAACGTACTTTATTACGTTTTTACTGATGGTTGCCTCGTAGAGATTACTACACAGATGTAAGGCCGCCCATTGTGTCATATTGTTTTTTATACGTTTTTTGTTTTCATATACAATAAAATCTACAAATTAATAATCAAGAATATTCAAGAGACATTAAGTATTTACTACGGCTTTTAAATTAAACTTTAAATACAATTTAAACGCCATTTAATTAATAAACAATGCTCTCGGAACCGCAGCCATTCATCGCTTTTCATGATATAAATATTAAAGCGGAACTGAGCCTTGTTATTTATTTACACCTGAATAAGCAAATGAGCAGCTCTAACAAAATCGCTTTAATCGTATTATATAGATAATTATATGAACAATTTGTGACGTATTTAATATGTATTATGTACTTATCTATACTAATATTATAAAGCTGAAGAGTTTGTTAGTTTTTTTGTTTGATTGCGCTAATCTCAGGAACTACGGGTCCGATTTGAAAAATTATTTCGGTGTTAGATAGCCCATTTATCGAGGAAGGCTATAGGCTATAATATATCATCATGCTAAGATCAACAGAAGCGGAGACATGCGGGTGAAACCATGGAGCGCAGCTAGCATGCATCTGAATTAAGGATAGCACGTGGTACTTGGTATCACGCGAGTTTAGCCATGGTTTTAAGAAATACAAAATAATTATACTTCTCAGACACGGAATCTATATTTTGTTTTATTACGAGTTACTCTATAATTATCTTTAAGTGTATAAATTAGATACACGTTGTAGTTCCTGATAAATCACTCAAAATATTTGGCACGAAAAAAGATCTCAATCACAATAACAATTCACATCAAATACTAATATCAATACTAAATCACTTTTAGTTCTAAAATCTAAATTGTCTTAATAATCGTACATTCATTCACTCCATCGCAATTGTAACAATCTCCAAATTCCTTCTTATAAAATGAAATTGGTTTTCAAGAATGAAGATGTTTCAATAAAACCGCGAATTCACTAGCCAATGAAAATTAACGAAGGCCATTCAAAGGTAGCTTCACGCATTTGAAACATTGTAGTATGAATGTTATGCAACGGCTGGCTATAGTAGCAAATGCGTTATCGTTAACGATTTTCATTTGAATTTCTCTAAGTGTGATGTGAACATAGCTTATGAGTCGGAAAATCGTGAAGTATTTGCGTCTAAGATACTCAGTTGTCAACCAAAAAGTTGTAAAGGTTCCTAATTTGTTTTACGAGAATGACTGACAGGGTAGAAAATATTTTATAAGAAGTTTTTTTTTGACTTTGAGACAGCTAATTGAACGTAAAATAGGGCAGAAACGTTTTAGCAATCGTCTGTTAGTATATAAACTCTAAAAAAAATTTAAGACAATATTTCATCTAAATAGCACCAATATGGCGCCTATACAATTATAGTATATGAACTGTAGATATTTAGTTAGTTCATTAACTATAATGTTGTTTGTAATTCAGGGTATACGGGCATGTCTACGCGTAAGTAATTTGCTGAAATAAAGCGCATCACACACGATGAAGATACTATAATATTTTATGTTAAGATTCTCTTATATAAAATATTACAGTATCTTAAGGTATCCGGTATCAGCGTTCTGACCATCATTTTTCTTTTTGTCATTGCGTACTAAGACCCCTGTGGAACCGCCATCCTGTTACAAATGACCCGAAACACTGACACAAAATTTCGGGCCATTTGTTATCTTCATCGTGTGTGATGCGCTTAAGACTTTTCATTCTTGCTTATATCTTAATGTAAGATAACTTTTAAACGATAACGATATTTTACTAGTATATACTAGTTTCCTCGTATGCCACTTTGATAAATATTAACCACTCTCAGCATAATCTATCTCTACATGAAAATTTCCCAGATCCTTCTAGCAATTAATACATCTTCTAAGGTCATTATACGGAACGTTATTTTAAAATTTGCTCCCGTTTATTTAATCAAATTAACTAGTTAAAAGTGCAGTTTGAGTCTTGTACAGTGTCATAATTGTTTGTAACTATATAAACGAACTATTAGTGAACAATTTAATATTCAGTGTACAGTGTAAATACGAAATAAAAGTATAAAACCATTATAAAACATTAATGTACGACAGACTTTGAAGTGTTAAGACTGTTTACGATAAAAACGCGTAAGCGACGCTGATTTCCTGGCGCTTACGACGTTTTTGCCGAGGCTATAAATCAGAACATCGGGACGGCAAGTACAGAATTATATTGCTTTGAATCTACTTATACCACTAAACGTATTTCTAAGGTGCATAGCTTGAAGCGCTACTTTGTCAAATTTTGGACTTGATTCATAATCGCTTTGTCATGTCTACAATTAATTGTGCCGGATGTATGAGCGCTTTTAAAAGCCGAGATGGCCTACAATGTTATAAATGCAATCTTTGGTTTGATATTCTTTGCGCGAATATAACAGAAAGGCGTTTCAAATCAATGAATGCTAAGACTAAAAGTTCGTGGATATGCCCTGGATGTTTAATCAAAGAACCTAAGTTGGATAACACGAATACGCCGGTCCGTGCGGCAAGGCTGCCTTCCCCATCAGGGGATTGCGCGTTTCTTGGCCAAGAAATGCAACACGCCCCGGCTGAGACAGATAATAACACTTTATTAACCGATTTAAAAAGCAGTTCATTGAGAGAAATTATTAGGCAAGAAATAAGTCAGGCTCTTAGAGAATCGGTTAAGTCCCTATTCAGCGAACAGTTTAATAAAATCAATAACCTAATAGCCGATTTTCAGCAATCACTTACATTCTACAGCGGACAATACGATGATATTAAATCAAAACTTGAAGAAAAATGTATTATAATAAATAAATTGGAAAAGGACAACGCTTTTCTCATGAACTCATTAAAGGATTTGAGAAGAGATTTAAACTCAATGGAACAACATGCACGGTCTAATAATGTTGAATTGCATTGTGTGCCAGAACATCGCTCAGAAAATTTGATTAATACAGTTCTCCAACTCAGCAAGGTCATTAAGTGCGACATAAAAGATACCGACATAATGTATTGCTCCAGAATCGCTAAAATGAACCCAAAAAGTAACAGGCCACGATCTGTACTCGTCAAATTTGGCAGCCCTCGCATTCGTGACACCTTTCTTGCAGCCAGCCAGCAGTATAATAAGAACAACAAAAAGAACAAATTGAACTCTGCTGACCTTGGTATTGCATCAGATACACCCTCACCTATCTACATAATCGAACATTTATCACCGACTAACAAAATAATTCATGCTGCCACTAGATTGAGAGCAAAGGAAATTAACTACAAATTTGTATGGGTGCGTGGTGGTCGAATATTTATGAAAAAGGACGAGGTGTCTGAGACTATTGTCATAGGAAGCCTGGAAAAATTGAAGTCGGTATCCTAATCGGGTATTAATATTATGTTTATTGACAAGATTTATTGTTATACTTTTTATTTTCGATTCTATCAAAATCTATTACCAGAATACAAGAGGTTTACGTAGTAATTTAGTTAATGTACGTCAGCATATACAAAACTCAGACTATGATGTCTATGTCTTAACTGAGACGTGGCTGCACGGTGGGATTTTTGACAATGAAATTTTCGATAACACATTCACTGTATATCGTCGCGATCGTGAATCCTCCAATATCAGTAATCATAAGAAATTGGGGGGCGGAGTCCTCATTGCAGTTTCTAATAAAATTTTGTCAAGACGTATGTCAGATTGGGAGAGTAATTATGAGGATGTATGGATTGCTATTGGTTCCGGTGGCGATTTTCATGATTCTATGAAGATATGTGCTGTCTATTTGCCGCCCCCTGTCACCTATAATATACTAGATAATTTTCTTAGCAACTGTAGTTCTGTCATTGATGGATATTCGTCTGGTTCTACGATTCTTCTTGGTGATTTTAATCTTCCCTGCATTGATTGGGTATACGACAATACAAACTTCTTCTTATTTCCTTCTTGCTGTGGTTCTCGTTTAAGAGATCGTCTGGTGGATTTCCTCACTTTGCATGATTTCACTCAGCGCAATGGATTTAAAAATTCTCAAAGTAAAGTCCTTGATTTAGTACTCTCAGACATTGATTGCATTGATATAACAGTATGCCCTAGTCCTATAAGAGAAGTTGACAGGTACCATCCCCCTTTAGTTATCACACCTAATACTAAAATTACCAGAAAATGTAAACCGAAGCCCTCATATCGTTACAACTTTTTTAAAGCAGATTACAATACAATAATTAACACTCTCGACTGCATTAACTGGAAACATGAACTGAATTTAACAGAGGGAATAGATGTTATTGTTGATAATTTTTATGCTGTTATCAGTAATGTTATTAAACAACATATACCGATGACTTTTCGATACCAAGGTGGTTATCCTCCTTGGTACTCAAATCATCTTATAAAAGTGCTTAAAAAGAAATTAAAACTACGTAAGAAGGTAAAAAAATATGGTAATCCGCTAGACGTTCTTGAATTTAGTTATCTGCGTAAGGAAGGTGCCACCTTAATTAAAGTTTGCTACAAAAACTACTTAGACAAGATTGAAAAGGCGGTTAAAACTCAGCCTAAAATTTTTTGGACTCATATTAAGAACTTGCGGAAAGGCGGATCCACTTATCCCTCGCAGATGGTTTTGAATTCAGAAGTCGCCAACAATCCTACTGATATCGCTAATTTATTTGCAAAGCAATTTTCTTCTGTATTTGATCCAACACATACTTCACCCGATTATTCTTCATCCAATGATGTTTCCCTTATTAAAATCACAAATTCTTTTAACATATCTCAACATGCTGTCTACAGAGCACTCTTAAAATTAGATAAGTCCAAGGGCGCGGGACCTGATAATATACCGCCTTTTTTCTTGACGTCTTGCGCTCGAGCTTTGTCCTTGCCACTTTCGTATATATTCAACGCCTCACTTGAGAAGGGAATATTTCCGTCAAAATGGAAACTGGCTCGAATTGTACCCATATACAAAAATGGCAAACGTGAATTGGTTTCTAATTACCGTCCAATTTCTATTCTCTCCACAATGGCAAAAGTTTTCGAGTCCCTTGTATATAGCCATTTATATTCCACTGTCCAGAGTGCTTTATCCATCAATCAACATGGTTTTGTCAACAAGAGATCTACGAACACCAACCTAGTTGCCTTCATAAGCGATGTGTCAGATGCCGTAGACCGAGGTTTCCAAGTTGACGCTATCTACACCGACTTTTCTAAGGCTTTTGATAAAGTCAGCCACCGCATATTGGTTGACAAGTTGAAACACGCCGGAATTACAGGAAATATTTTGAATTGGTGCAAGTCTTATTTAGGTGGAAGAAGGTCGTCGGTAGTTCTGGATGGAGTTCAGTCCGAGTATTTCTTAGCGACATCAGGAGTGCCTCAAGGGTCAACCCTGGGCCCATTATTTTTTAACATATTTATTAATGATTTGCCTGATATTTTCCAGCACAGTACACCATTTTTATTTGCTGACGATTTGAAATTAATTCGTCAAATAAATTCTCGTGCTGATTCCGATTTAATACAATCTGACCTGGATAGACTGACTAATTGGTGCGAAAGAAACGCAATGTATCTGAATTGTGGCAAGTGTTACCAGATATCTTTTACTCGTTCCCAAAATAGAATACTCTCCAAATATCACATTAAGGGTAACATGCTAATGGAAGTGTCTACGATTCGCGATATGGGAGTGCACTTGGATTGTAAGCTACGTTTTATAGAACATTATGATGTTGTCATCGCAGCGGCGTACCGTTCTCTTGGATTTATTCTGCGTTGTTCAAAGGAATTTAAAAACACCTCTACTGCTCTACTTCTTTATAATAGCTTCGTGCGCACTCGTTTGGAGTATTGCAGTATAGTTTGGAACCCCTGTTATCAGATTCACAAAAATAGAATTGAAAATATTCAGAGGAGACTTGTACGCCATCTTGCTTACCGAGCTGGTATCGCAAGATCCATAAGATCTTATGAAGGCAGGCTTAAACACTTTAGCATGACATCTCTCGAATCGCGTCGCACTATAGCTGATCTTTCGTTCTTATACAAATTGTTGAATAACGGTCTCGACTGTCCAGCATTACTTAGTAGGCTCTGTATCAATGTACCGTCTAGACTCCCCCGTCAACCCCGTTCCCTCCTGAGTGCGCCTTCATATAGGACAAATCTTGGCAAAAATTCACCCATAGTGAGACTCTCCCACGAGTATAATAAGCTCACGAGTATCTCGGGAGACATAGACATCTTCGGTCAATCATTAACGAAATTTAAATCGTTAATCCTCAAAATCTGTTATTGAATGACTGTAAAAATGTTATTGAATTCCGACAATTATTTTTGACAATATTGTTTTCACATTGCTGCATTTTTTTTTTTTCTGTGTATAATTATTTAGATTAAATATTAAATTCAATCCAATTCTGAAGTAATGCTGTATGTACCTATAATTAGTAGCCAATTTAGATTAAGACTTTATGTACGATTATTTATATAATGTTACAAATTGAGTTACTGTTGGTGCATCATAAATAAATAAATAAATAAATAAATAAATAAATTAAGACGTCAATGACTAATTAAAATACAGACATCAAAATTCTAAACTTTCTCATACAAAACATTAGTATTACATAACATCTATATTCTGAACAGCTCTGTAACTTTTACATTGACCCAATTTGTTGAGACTTAGACCTTTCACAAATAATAATGTACTATTTTTAGTACACTTGCTTTATTTGAGAGCGACTTTGTATAATGTAACAATTTATTCTCGTTATTCAATTTATTCTCTGCCTTGATTTTAGTTAAGAAGTGAAGAAGAATTGGTTTGTTTATGTTCTATTTATTTGTAACGATATCGAACCTAGAATAATTTATTGTTACTAAGGGCTGATTTTCCAATCCTTGGTTAAAACTTATTCATCGAATAACGTATTAAACTACCATTTCAAAAATATATTCTAATTGTCCGTATTTGACAGTTTACAGGTGACATTTTAAAATGTTCGTGTAATACTTTATAGGACGGATAAATTTTAACCCAGGATTGAAAAATCGGCCCTTAATCATATAAATTGTTTTTAATGTGTTATGTGTTTGATTATAATATTGATTAGTTAATAGTTAATATTAGTACAAGGAAAAAATTTTTGTTTGTTTGTTAATATAACTCAATAAATAGTCAAAATATAAAAAAAAAATCTTGTACCATTAAATACCCAAATCATTATTTTAACCTTAACTTTTATGCTGAGTCAAGGCACTTGAACGTAAAAGATCTATATCAAACTCTTGAAGTACTCACGAAATATATTTGCAAACATTTCCCCAAAATCCCGAACTCAAGGAGATACAGTTCTTGAGTTGGACTTAAGTGGAATATTTGAGAGGTTGAATTTTCAAACAATGGCCCTTTAAAGGCTTTTGAGGAATTGTGCCAAATATTTTGCTTCGTAAAGGGTTCTACAGATGCTACGTAGTAATGACTGTTATATTTTGGCAACGTAGCGTAATGAACGTAGCACATGTGCGTAGCAGCTCGCTACGAGATTGCTACGCGCTACGATTGTGCTACGCCGTTGTATTGTAATTAATCATATCGTATCCATTAGTAGAACATTACTAAAATTCTAGTATGTAGTATTGTAGTATATTACTAATATTATTCGTAAGTAATTTAAGCAATCAAGTTTCTAATAATAAAATAAATGATCTTGTCGTATTCTTGATAGTATTTTTGTATATATGCGGGTTTTGAAATTGAAATTTTCACCCATAATATATAATTATAAATTAACAATTAACCTTACGGCGTAATGGAGGAAAAGCTTTCTCTATAACATGATTAATTTTGAGGTTATTTTCAATTAGATTTTGATTGGTTTGGTTTAGACGTTAAATGTGTTTTTTTTCAGCATACATTTTGATTGTTTTCGTTTGGTAATTAAAGTATTCTTATAAGCAAGGTTTATTTTACTAGCGGTTCGCCCCGGATTCCCCCGTGGTACATGTTTAAGTTTTCTCTCCATAAGAACCATCCTCGTACAGGAATATAAAAACAGAATTAACGAAATCGGTTCAGCCGTTCTCGAGTTTTGCGCTTACAAACACATTTGGCGATTCATTTTTATTATATAAATTGTAAAATTTGTGATTTTCCTTCAAATTATTCCAAATTTGGTGTTAACGCCTTCAATATTAACTTAATATGAAAGTTTTAGGGTTAATGGACTGAATTCATGATGTCGGTTACTTTGATGCGGTTTGATAAAATCATTTTCAACTATATTTATGTATGTAACCTTGTTAATGAAATGTTCTATATAATTAACAAGGTTACATACATTAATATAACTATTCAAAATTGTTTATAATATGTTGAAAGATATAACTTTTTATAATTTTTATGCGAAAATTGGCATATATTCATTGATTCTAAATATTGCAGTGTATAAAAGTATATTTTTGTATATAAGATGATGCAAGAAGCGTTTTTGAGTTTTTAGATTCCTCAATTGCTCGTTAACTAAATTAAAATAAATTTTTAATTATTATTTATAAAAATATAACGTTCTCTACATAATATGATTGTTGTATCTAAGCTTTTATATTCCAATCATTACATAGTATAAAACAAAGTCGCTTTCTCTGTCCCTTTGTATGCTTAAATCTTTGAAAGTACGCAACGGATTTTGATGCGGTTTTTTTAATAGATAGAGTGATTCAAGAGGAAGGTATTAGTATATAATTTATTAGGTATTAGACAAAGCGGGCGAAGCCGCGGGCGGTTAGCTAGTAAGCTATACGATAGAGAAAATTAATGTTGTAACCTATAGTTAATATACGAAATGATTAGATTTCTTCAAAAACAACTAAATTAGGCCAAACAAAACAAAATTTATTACCCCCAAAAAGCGTATAATTCCTCAAACATAGACAGAAACGGTAACAAAACAATTTGTCTGCAAATTCAACTACTTCAGTATTAAAGGTCAAAAGTATTTTATAACTTCTATTGCAAGTAATAAGGTCTAATTTCGTATGAAAACGGTCACTGAATAAGTTATTGAATATGAAAACAGAACAATGAGAATTTACTCTTTTGTGCCATTTCCATGGGATTATTTGAATTGTTTGTTCTTTTTATTAATTGACTGGTTAACCTGTGAACTTTGAACTTCAGATATCAAGTAATAAGTTCTTTTGAAGGAAATTAATCGAAAAATGTATATGAGAAATATCTTGTTTTAAGTTAACAATTAAGTAACATAGAATTAATAAATATTCGTTTTAATTACTTCTAACGACATGTAAATTGAAGTAATTGTTAACAATATTATTGTCTTAAGTAATTTTTAACAACGATAATAATAAAATTCATTTGTCTGCTGCAATGATAAATGACAACGCTCAAATTACTAAAAATAATCAAATTGAATGAATTCTCATAGAAAGATTAATCTTTGTTACACCAAAAATACCAAAAAAGAATGAATCTAAAGACGAGAAACTTCATTTTTAATGCCATAGCGAGGGGACGTCAAATTGCGAATGACATAAAATAATTTTCACGAATCGCGACATCTGTTTATTTTCAGCACAATGGAACTTTGAGGAAAAACGTATTCACCTGTGAAATTATATCTGTATAGTCTGTATAGGTAAGTATATATTTCTTAAATTTAACCTATCTACTGTGTTAGTTAATCTTCTATAGGTATTTTTTATATTCTTAGGAGTGAATAAAACAAATACGAAATAATATTAAGCATTTTTAAAGCGTCTCCATATTTGCTAAGGATTTCGACCTGACGACGGCATAATAATATATGTATTAATAAAAAAAAAAAAACGTGAGGCACTCGTTTTTCATTACTAAATTTCTGGATTCAGTCCCCGCGCTCAAGGCCCGCGATAAAAGCTATGCAATAGCTTAATAAATAATTAACTATATACCTACTCATAACTCATTATAACTATTTTACATACTAATTATAATTAGTTACTAGCGAAATAATTCCTTTGTGTACAAAAATGTTAATCATTTGTACTTTCAACCATTTAAAATTTCGCTCTAAGTGCCGTTTCAGAAAGAGTCGTTAAAATAATATACGTGACGTCATGTTGCACTAACGGCCGCCATCTTAGTATGCTCTTATTTTGCATTTTAGCTTATTTCGCGAATGTTTGTTTTGGTAAAGTTTCTCATTTATTTTAATGACGGATAACAATGATTTCTAAATGGATAACAATGAGCAAAAATAAGTTGTTTGCGCATGTTTGCCGTAAAATCTATACTAATATTAAAAGAGTTTGTTTGTTTGAACGCGTTCATCTCAGGAACTACTGGCCTGATTTGAAAAATTATTTCAGTGTTAGATAACCCATTCATCGAGGAAGGCTATATGCTATATACCATCACGCTAAGACCAACAGGAGCGGAGCAATGCGGGTGAAACCGCGGAGCACAGCTAGTAATATATAATTATTTTATTAACAATCTTTAATTTTACAGGGTTTTAATAATTAAATAATTACCTACCTCAACGGTGGAAACAAACACAAAATCGTCATCATTTGTTACATAACATGTACATTAAATAATTATATTGGAAGAACGCCAATGCAAAAGACAAGCGATAAGACTAAATCGATTCGTAGGTTTTACTAAAGACCCCGCTACGTGCTACGCGGCATCTACGAAACTGCTACGCGGCAACCGATTTACGCAGCTAGTAATTTATATTGAAAAAATATTCGTTTTAATTATATAAATTAAAGTTTGTGTGTTAAATTCAATTCATGATCGATTTTGAAATGCCATAGTAATACTTAATTTCTAACAAGTTACGGGCTACTTCTAGCTAATCTTATCTTAGAACACATTAATACTACTATAGTTCTTAATTGCGTTTATCAAATATAATATAGAGACAACAACAATAACATTAAAAAGTTCTAACAATAGCGAAAAATAAATATTTTTATCCCGAATAGTTCAACATGATTGATGACACGGTTTCAATAGTTAGTACACATATATCACGCGGCTTTCCTTTTGTAAAGCGAACAATGGTACATCGTTACAAATACGTACATTTTTAGATCACAATTCCAAGGATAAAAATATTTTTTCTCAGAATAAATGTAACTTAGATGGTCTTGTGATTGTTAAATCCTATCTATGGCTTGTGGATTGTTTAATTTTGACGTTTATATTTATATAAAACTTAGGTCAAATTTAAACCACTCAATAAAACATAAATAGATGAACAATTCTCGATAACATTTTATGTTTGTAAGTATTCAGACTGTGAAATTAATTTAATTATTTTACGAACTCTGTTATTTACCTACTTTTTTTATATTTTTGTTAAATGATTGAACAACAATTGTTAAATTTATAGTTTATACCTTTATAGGTATATTAAATCTCGTGTCACAATGTTTGTCCTCAATGGACTCCTAAACCACTTAACCGATTATAATAAAATTCGCACACCATGTGCAGTTCGATCCAACTTGAGAGATAGGATAGTTTAAACATGTAGGTAGGTACCACGGGCGAAGCCGGGGCGGACCACTAGTACCTTTATAGGTATAAACTACAAATGTGACCAATAGGAACTATGTATGTATTCACATTTCCAATATCCATTTAAAAATAAAATCTGAGTGCAAAGTTTCGCAACGTTACAAGAGCGGCAAAACATTTTCCATGCGAATAAAATAGTAAAAGTTATAGCCGATGTCACACGAAGAATTGGATCCCACTATTTCTAAAGTTTTAACTCCACTGAACATTTTTACTTGGAGGAAAGACAAAAATATTTATTTATTAGCTTTCGTGCTCGTGTGCACTTTGTTAAAAATATGTATGGGGAAACATATTTTTATCACCTTTTCACTTCTGTTTTTGCAATAAAATAAACAGACTAAGTATCCGTATTTTATTAACTTTAATTATGTAGGTTAGTATAGTTGTTTACATGAAGATAAATTTGAATTGCGCTGTTAATCTCATACTATACGATACGAATACAAAATTATTTTGCAAGAAACAACTTCAGCCCTTTACAAATACAAACTTTAACTAAGAACTACAAGCCAAGTCAAAGGTCAGCATCATTGTAATAATTAATTTCTAAAAAGTTTTCTTTCTCTTTTCATTCTTCTAATATGCTCCGAGAACTTTCATTATAAGTAACTAGAGGTCCGCCCCGGCTTCGCCCGCGGTACATATTATTATTTCGCAATAAAAGGTAGCCTATGTCCTTTCTCGGGTATCAAAATATCTCCATACCAAAATTCATGCAAATTGGTTCAGTAGTTTAGGCCTGATTGAGTAACAGACAGACAGACAGAGTTACTTTCGCATTTATAATATTAGTATGGATGTTTCAGGGTTCATTATTGAAGGCTTATCTGAAAAAAAAAATCGAAATTAATAACAAGCGATTGTAAAATAATGCTTTAAAGAGAAACATGCATATTCGAAGATCTCATCTCTCGTGAAATCGTTTCATAAACACATTTTCCTATAAGTGCGTAAGCATTAACATTTTTAGGACACATTCGTAAATATTAAATGATACATCTCTGACTAGAAATAAGCACTTTTATAGAACATTATTTTTTTACAACTAAGATTTACAAATTTTAATGTTATCTCAGATGGTTTACGCGTCTATAAAATGTTTACAATATTTTATGTGTTACGAGTGTGTCCAATACCTGTGGTTTCTTTGATTAATCATATTAATTTTTTAATTTGATAAGAGGAAAGATTTAATGTGTTTGTTACGTTATAACTAACTATTCAATATTCATCTCGTCTCTCATCTAGTCAAGACACTCAAAAGCACATCTACTCGTTTCTTGATTCTAAAGCAATAAAAAAAGTAATGCATCATATCAAATAAAAAGCAAAACTGATTTTCGCGTTCGCTAACTCCGAAAAATGACTCCCTAGATGTAATCACTGTGAATGCGCTGATAGATTGTGTAGTATATTTTTTATTAGCTCTCTGACAAATTGACTAGCTTTATTTCTTGAGATTTATAATATTAAAACCGATATTTTACTTATAAGGTTGATATTAAAAGGTTTCTTAAAACTTTAAATAGCATGATATTGAATTATTTTTATGAATTACTTTTAGCAACGTCCTTCTAAAGTTTTCTTATTTTAAGATTATCTTCTCCATCTGTTTTATTTATTATAATTTATTCATGTCTACACTAAGTCATGTTTGTTAGGTAAGAGTAAGTCCACACGGCGCGTCGCGTCAGCGTTGCGTCGACGTAGCGCTGTCGCTGCGTCGTTTTACATACAAATAACCAAGGTGTTCACACGGCGCGCTGCGGCGCGCAACGCACACGTGGCGGACAGCAGCCCCCGAGACGAAGCGGGAGGGGGTGTCAGCGCTCAGTTGTAGTAGTAGTAACGCTGCGATGGCGCAGCGCCCGTGTGGCCGGCTATGCGTCAAATATTTGCGTTGCGACGACGCAACGCTGACGCGACGCGCCGTGTGGACTTACTCTAAAGGGGAGTCTTAACATCCCACGTACAAGATTTATTTGGGCGACAATTCTGTGATTGTCTATTTTTAGAGTAACTAAGGACGAAATATTTTCAAGAAGAACTGTGGATAATATAGTTTGAGAATGTTTTAACCATAGAGATCTAGAGAGATGCCAATCGCTTGCGCTGAGTACGAAACCTGGTGTCTTATCGACATGGACACACTCGAGGCGCATCCTTAACTAACGACCGCAAGCAGCCGCGGCCGTACTACACGATTGTTAGCTTTTTCACTTCGGTTTTTACAAACTTTAACGGAACAACACGGCATTGTCAAATACAACTGAATGCGACAAACAGTACTGATGAGCATGTGTTCTTTTTTTGGGCATATTGCTGCGACTTCGGCCCCGCCCCCTAACCATATCTCCCTTTAGTTTCTGTGATCTGTGGTTTTAACTAATAAATATATTTCAGAAGTATTCTACATAATATAATGATTGCTATTCCGTCGACGTTGAATTTTATAAAATTACAGTTCTTAAATAACTTGATTATTTGCATAGTTAGGCAGTACATATTTTTGATTCATTTCTCTAATTTTATTTAGATAATAGTAATTATAACATAGGTACTATACTTATGACATGAAATAATAGTATTTTATGTGTACCTTTGACTGAGGCAAAATCTATAAACATCTGTTTAATTCTTTGGCGAAATATATTATTCCATAGTTTCGGATTATAAGCAATGTTCAAAATGCCCCACAGATACCATGAAAATACAAATTTCAGAAAAGCTTTTCACTTATAAACGAAATACTAACATTATATTATGATAAATGAAGAATATGAGGTATCTAGCGTTAAGGACATAGTGATAAGTTTAGAATTAAGTTTTATGTATGTATGGTTTGGCGTATGTCGTAAATAAGGATATACACTGCTCAATAAAACCCAAAGTTTGGTCAACAACATTCACGAAACAAAATGGCCATGGGTAATATGTGATTTGTTTTATACTTTCCCCTACAAGGAGCACAAAATAAATTATTTCTTTGTCCAACATCGAATGGGCTATAAACACAGCGAGCGTTATGTATTTTTGTTCGCTTTCATGTGTGATAAATTGGGAATGGACATATTTGTTTTCTGTAACCTTGGCCTTTGGGTTAAACCTCTTTTTATTTTCGGGTATATTGTGAATTTTATATCAACAGCTCTGAAGCTATATAGGTAGCTAAAATATATAGGTAGTTTATATTTTTAATACATATTGCAAACACTGAAATCTATACTCTATACTAATATTATAAAGAGGAAAGGTTTGTATGTATGTATGGTTTTCACGCATAAACTACTGAACCGATTATAATGAAATTTAGCACACATATAGAGGGTAACTTGGATTAACACATAGGATAAGTTTTATCCCGGAAATCCCACGGGAATGGGAACTATGCGGGTTTTCCTTTGAAAACGCGGGCGAAGCCGCAGGCAGAAATCTAGTATTCAATACTATCCATAACACACAGACACACGAAAAGTACATAATCCTGCGCACATATATATTTAATATTTCAAAATACTTCAAATTTATTATAATTCTTTCGTACATATTATTCAGTTATTCACTATTCATATCTATCGAAAACATATGAAATTATATAGAGAAAGGCGGAGAATGTTCTCAAAATTTCCAGCATTGAGCAAAACCTCAAAATATTTCTTTATGTTCATTATTTGCAACACAATGCTCTTTTGTTTTCAACGCAAACATATTTGTATTGAAAGAGATGTGCTTTTGATGTCTTTTATATTAAATTAACGCTTTTCAGCGGTTTAATTGCGAAACATTCGCAATAACCACTCGGTTCCACACCAATCCGATAAACTCGTAGTATACTTTACAGTATATTCAATGATTTATTTGACTTGAATGCTTGAAATCTGGTTTTATTCGATAACGTTTATAATATTTTTAATGAATATGGACTCGAAGTGGATTGTCTTTTTGTGTATATTTTCGAGAGTTCCCCTTCATATATCGTGATGTGATACCGACATGCATTTCTACGGTTGTTTTTGTGTATTAATACTTAGTGGTGATTTAAATTACACGATTGAGTTACAGTAAGTAGCTCGGAAACTTCTGGATATATTCTTCTGTTTAGGTTATCTCTCAGATAAAATGACAGGGCTTATTATTATAGTTATCTATTAGTAAATCGTGAAAATGGCCTTTAAATTCTCAATCTCATGAAAACAACATTGACATTAGTTAAGAAGTAATAAGCGAATCATATATTGACACTGTTTAATAGGAAATTTAGAAGAATCAGTTATATTTAATAACAGATTTGTATTTGCACTTTAAGCGAAATACGAGCTTAATCCGATTTCATTGATTGGCTGAAGCCAGTGCAGTTTATATTGAGACAATATTCAATTTGTGATAACTGTTATACTATATTGGATTGTTTAATTGTTGGGACATAGACCCTTGGGACATAGTTCTGAAAATACACAATATTATAAGCCGGGTATATTGGAATAACCTTTAATTTACTATAAGCCAATAGCCCAAAATACTAGGTATCGATATTTTAAAAATGTTTATGTTATTTATTTTATTTACTATCTATACTAATATTATAAAGAGGAAAGGTTTGTAATTATGTATGTATGTATGGTTTTCACGCATAAACTACTGGACCTATTTCAAAAATTCTTTCACCGTTAGAAAGCTACATCTTCACTGAGCAACATAGGCTATAAAACATGTACATGTACGTGGGCGAAGACGGGGCGGACCGCTAGTATACTCTAAAATTATTATAACTATCTAGAATATTAGGAGGCTAGTTCTAAAACAAAATAAGTTCAGTCAACTGCGCTTTGCTCAAACTAGCCTTGCACGTTTGATCATACTTAAAATTCCACAGAACAAAGGTAAGCAAATTTCTCTTTACTTCGAAACTTATACCACTTATACCGTTCAATTGCGAATATATTCAAAGTCAAACTGTTATTTATTCAACTAGACTTCTTTTAGAAGCGCTTTTGATCGCGAAAATAGGGAAATAAAATATTTACCACCAGGTCGTAATACCTAGAGAAGAACCGTCAATAAACTATATAATATTTAAATTTTTCTGTTGATACTTTAATTTTCTTATCTTCTAAATAATGAAATTATTGTCCTTATATTACGTAGATATATCACAGCTAAGAATTCATTACCTCTCAATAAGAATATTTTCAAAGTAAACCAACACGGAATTACTTGGCGTAATTACTTTTGGAATCATAATTATATTTATATGAATTTCCTTAAGCTTTGTTTAATTTACTATACCGTGTAATATCAAACATTTGAAATCAAATATAATTTGCTAATTAAGTACCCGGGAGTATTTGATTGCGTCTGTATGATATACTAGGTAGAGTCCCCGGCTTCATTCGCGTGAAACTTGGAACGAAAGTATTTCATATACAAGTAACAAACGTCCATCCATAGTTACAAAATTATAACTGAGACATTAAAATATAATATTTTAAATAGAAATTGCAATTTTTCCTATTAGCTATATAACTACAACTATCTTTAAAATGTATTAAATTATTATAAAAGATTTATATCGATATATTAACAATTTTTACTCTTACGTGTATACACATACACACACACACGTATTTGTGTCCATAAAGCCTCTCTATTTACCGCTATATATTTTAATACGCATACCAACTACCATCATATCAATCCATTCTGCACTCTATTGACAAAAATCTCCATATCCATACGTAAATTTTCCTTTATAGGTCAGTAGGTATAACATGCAATTGACTATCAGATAAATTAGTGATACAATAAGGCGCCATGGCGGCGAGCAACCCCAACATTCTCATATAATATATTATGTACGTATATATTATGCTATCGTTGATGTTGAGCTTACTATAAGAATATAACAATCACATGTTTTAGAAACATTTTAGATCTTCGTAGCAGATTTCGCAAATACTACAATATTTAAATACCTATGTGAATATTAAGTTGGTTTGTGTACGCTTGAAAAAGTGAAAAAGATCGCATATTTTGAAAAAATATACTCGCATCAAATATTGTTTTTTCTATTTTAAATTACACGCTCTTAAGAGCTAATAAAATATGTCAAGGTACAAATACTCATTTATTTGTCTAATTTTTACATATTATTTCAGAATTCTTTTGATCGATGAGATATCACGGTCAGAAGGTATTCTTCGAAATTGATAAACAAATCTGCTTACATTTAGCGAGGTATTTCAACATATCTCCCTAAAGGGATTTTGTATCTGTGAAGCGATTTGACAGAACTTCCCGGAATTTCTACCGACAGATTAAATCCTGTTAAAGAATGTCTTAATTTTCATATGTTAATCCTATCATGTACCTGAAATTCGTACTCTATTCATGTCTATAATTATAATTGTATTAATTGTATGCACTTATAATGTTTAATAGAGCAACGTTCAAAACTATAGATTACATTTATAGATGTGTTTCATATGGTTTGACTTGATGATATTAAATTTATTTGAAACAAATTTGAACATTCACATGTAGGAGAAGATCATACCGATGGTGCAGACTGTAGCATATTATATCATTAAATGTTTAAATTTTTAGTCTCTAAAATCTATTTCAAAGCTTTATACAAAGCGACCATTTTTTGGAAACAAAGCCTTCGTATCGCTGGTAGTCGTTCAAAGAGCATGTGGGTCCATTGACAATACTATACTTGTGCTATAGTATAAATGGTTATGTACTATACATGGCCAATAACTGAAAATTGTTCCTGTTTTGCTGATGGTCCTTTTCTGCCACCGCTTTTAGCATTATTTTTAAAGTGAAACTTTTATTACATCGTCTCAAACTTTTTGGTCTGTGTAGCGCATGTCGCGTGTATCGCGGCTGCCGAGTAGGTATATCTACGACCTACACGCGACATGCGCTACACAAAGCAGTGTTCGGAACCGTTCGAACAGTTTCACTTTTATCGTGGTTTCATAAAACCGCACAACATTTTTTTGGTTTGTATTTTTTTTTCGTATTATAGAGACAATTATACTTTTATATTCTGTTCGGAGCATTTTTGGCTTTAATTTATTTGCTAAATAATTTAATTTATATGATAGTTAAAGCTCACTGCTTCCCTCGCGTGTTCCTTTTTTATATAAAATAATGGTGCGGAGCTGATATAATTTGCACGCTATTCATGGCTAATGTGTTGATTCGAACTTTAATGTGATTTTGTTATCTTTGTACACACATTATGCAAATAAAGAAATTTTATTTAATTATTTATTTATGAATAAAAAGCTCAGACTATACCTTATCTATCTCTGTAGAGCAAATTACACAAATACAAGGTACCGTGCTTGTTTTAGAGGTATTCATATATTGTTGAAACTAGAGTCTAGCATCAAATAGTTGAACTGGCAAATCAAGGTATTCCTATTTCTATTTCAAATACGAAATAGTCGTAGTGCTTGGAAGTGGCTTGGAACGAATGTGTATGCACAACGATGCTATTTTTTATCTCTAAAGGAAATTGTGTTGGAATAAACGCGTTTTTCCTTGTCTGTGATCTGCGATATACAGATGAAACAATTTTTGTTGTTGATAACTTTAGCGATTATGTACCCTTTTTTGGTGCATAAATTATATTTATTAGTGAGATTATTATATAAGACGATACAAAATATGAACGTTCTTTAATATTATAAGACCGTATTCCTAAAAGATAAGGTGCTTAATTCGTAGAGTTTTTTCACTTATAATACCACAAGAGCTTCAAAATTATCGGGTATTTTCCGATAGGTTCGTTGCAAACAAATGAAGGAGTCAAGTTTTTCAGGTTAAAAAATCACGAGCGCGAAGCGCGAGTGATTTTTCCTGAAAAACTTGACGACTTTATTTGTTTGCAGGGATCCTTGAGTTAAATGCCAGATAATTTTGAAGCTCGTGTGGTATTGGAAAAATCGGTCGGAAAAATAATCATATTAATTATCCTTTTTAGCTTGCTTGTAGGTACATACACGCAAGTTTAGCCACTAGAAAACAAAATTATACATAGGGGTAGTAATAATAACTCAATGTATGAATAAATATTTTTTTATTTATGTATACTTTTTTATTTTTAACTAACATGAAATTTCCCTTTGATTTATTTCTTGACATTTTCTATACAGGCGGCTATAGTACCGCAACGCGACATTTTAATTAAAAAAATAATTTATTCCATGAATAAAAGTGTATTGAAAGGAAAATTGACGGCTGTGTGTGGGCATTTTTTTTAATCACAATTAATTTAGAATTTATGTATTAATTTAGAATCTACCTTTGATTTGATTTAAGTGTTCGTTATAAAATAGGTAAATTATATCGGATTTTGGCTGATTGATTGGAAATTTTTGTATAACTAATTTGTTACAAATTAATATAAATTATCATTAGAAATATAATTTATTTCGTCTTATTTATGAGTAAATGAATAATATTATATATTCTTTATCCACTGTCAACGTATGCCATATTATAACAACAAACTAACAAAATCGAAAGAATAAATATAAATTTATTTTTATTCCATAGACAGTAACTATAATTTAACAAAATAAGCAATAGAAGTCGGGGTTCACAATATAGTGTAATAAATTAACTTGTACGTTTCTTCTCATGACATAATACGAAGGGATTTATGGACCCTTTGGTGTGTTGAATTATTTATTTTCTCTTGATGTGGTTATGACTTGTAATTATTCGTCGATTAAAATACTATTAATATACGGTAGGGGAAGGTGAAGGAATGAATATATTATTGTATGTTAACAATTGGAATACGCTTGTATCCGTCACTTCAATTATAATATTGAATCAGCCATTTTTTCTGTATAGAACTGTGTTGGCCTGATGTTGTACAATTCTAAAATGAGTGTGGTTATTTAATTTTATTACAATATACTGTGGTATGCTAGCAGTGGCGAAGAATAGTGCATTATGTAAATTATAATAATACAAAATATAACATCCATTTAATTACATGAAAATTAATGTTTTTTATTTTGGTTCCTACTTTCGTTGAAATGTTGAAATTCAAAATCTTGGTCGGTGAAGGAATTTTTTAAAATTTAAAAACGATACTTTGAATCGTCCGATTTTTTGCCAAATAGGACGAATCTTTTAGTAAGAAAAACAATAATACGGAAGAACAGAGAAAGCGACTAATAAAATGGGTTCCAACGAAGTGATGGGAGTCGAAGTTATTTGCATAAGTCCCATGTATCGTAAGGGTGTGCGTCCATCAGGCAGATACAGATTTTATCTTGTACAAAGGCCCTATTTGTTAAAAATATTTACTGGAAATATTTTGATTGTATCATTAACAAATCTCTATATACATATAAAAATGAATCTCTTTTTCCCTTGGTAACGGCATCACGCGTGAAGGGCTGTGCCAATTTCAATAATTCTTTTTTTTTATAATATTCCTTGAAGAACGAGGATGGTTCTTATGGAGGCAAAACGTAAACATGTACCACGGGTGAAACCGGAATGAACCACTAGTTATCTTTAAAACAAAGTGAACAGCCACGTTTGTCTGTCTGTCTGCCCGGTCGCAATAATCTGGATTATACAGATAATCTTAAACCGAAGTATCTTTTGTGTTTCTTCTTAATGCCATTAACTGAAAATTTCTTCTAAAACTAATAGCCTAAACTAGTAGCCTAGTGTCTCTATGCCTTTACACTATTTAACTTTCCAAATGTAGTTAAATTTTATTACGCTTTTTACAAAAAGGAAAACAAATTAAGGTTAAATTGAAAATAAATGACATTTTTATTTCCTAGTACTTTTGGATTGGCTTTATAATGTTTTTAATTTTTATATAGGTAATATTGAAAAGTATACCATTACTATTTTATATAATTAATATTATTAATAGGTGCATTAAATTCGCAATGGCGACGATTTGGTTATGTTTAAAATTATAATAAACTTAGTAATAGTTATTTTCATTATTTTACCAAAATTTTGTAATATTTTTTGTTAGTTTATTTTATAAAATAAATTTAGAGTGGTTACGTAGTAACTATTAAGTGTTTTAAATTGGTCAGCGTTTTGAGAATAGTCAAAAAAAAATCCTTTCGAACCCACGTACCTCGATTTCAAAACACTCTTACCACTGCACTTATAAGGATACTATAGATACAAATAAAAACAACATCTTATGGTATTACGTAATAAAGAGTCATTGCTGATGAAGATTGGTCCATATTGCTGAAACCTCATCAATCAGAGTAAACAAAATTAAACTCTATCCCTTAAAAATAAAGTCTCTTTTTGCGTGTACAAACCTCTCGTAAACATCGGCATGGAGATATTTTATCTATGTAACAAAATATATACATAAATAAGAGTAATTGACAGTAATTGGTGTATTATTTGGATACGATTTTATTGAGATTGA
Organism: Colias eurytheme; assembly: GCF_061535395.1. Classification (NCBI taxonomy): domain Eukaryota; kingdom Metazoa; phylum Arthropoda; class Insecta; order Lepidoptera; family Pieridae; genus Colias; species Colias eurytheme. The sequence continues at coordinate 1,299,076 of NC_142992.1, read as the reverse complement.
AAAACCGTTTTTATCGTGTATTGCGCGGGATATTAATGATTTATGTATTTTATCTGTGGAAGTTTTAAAATAAATGTCACCTAATAATTATATTAATACAAGGATATTTTGGTCAGAGGAGTGTGGTTAAGAAACAAGGTATGCCAAAGCAAAAGAATTTAGGAACGCACCGTTAAAGTTTTCTTTCAATTTTTAGGAAACTTAACCTATTTTTCTTCAGTTAAAGTAGTGCGTGAGGATTATACTTTTTTTAATTTTTTTAAATCATCATTTTAGACATAGACCTATCTTTATGTGTCATGAAGACAAAAAAGAGCGTGTGTGCCGAGCACACGATTCAGAAGTGAAACTTCTTTGGCAAGATTCAAAGATACCAAAATCGTCGCCTTACTCCAGGAAGAGACGGTATTGCCATGACGCGACCTTGAAATTAAACTCTCAACGCGCCTAATGAAGTTTCACTTCAAAATATAGTGCCATAGAAATCTAAATAACAAGACACTAGAAGTCGTAAGCGCGCGTGACATTGTCGCCGCTCAGGTGGTTACCATTCCACAAGTCTGTTCGTCGCTTGGTGGTCACTTGTTCAGTTGTTTCTGACACGTGCGTGAGTAAACATGGTGTGTTGCAGCATTTCCCAGTGCGGAAATTCTTCCATAAATTGTAATTATACTAATAAAGGAATAACATTTCACCGGCAAGTATTTTTGTTTATAAATATTGCCGTTTTTCCTTAAAATTAAACAATATTTACAAACAATACGAATGACACAGTCAACCGTTCCTCTCATCACGTTTAGCTATACATTGCCTTTTACTATTGTCAACATCTGACAGGTCGGTTGTTATAACTGCCAGATGTTATCAAATGGCAATTACAAGAAGCAATGTACTGCATTGTTAACGATAAAGAGTAAATAGTCGCAAGCTAGTGATGTGATGTGTTAAAATTTTTCGATATCGTAATACGATGTTTTTTTGCGTAATATGACGACTGATGGAATAATTGGATTATATTTTAATTTGAATTCTATTTTAGTTTTATAACTGATATATAACTTTTTAAACTAAGTACATCGATACAATCATTTTCGGACAATTTTACTGTCGATACAGAATCACATTAATTAAATATACAATAATGCCATAATGTAAAGGACTATCTTCGCTTAGGTTGACAAAACTATTTTATGTTAAATATATTCTTTGTAGATTTCCACAACGCCGTCCTGACATTAAGGACGAATGGATATCCGCGACTGGGAAAAGAAATTGGTTCCCTACAGGCTATAGTAGGATATGTTCAAAACATTTCAAAGAAGATAATTTCAATGTCACAACAAAAAGACGTACATTAAGTAATTGTTATAACTCTTATAATTTTTGGTGGTCTGGCGCGGTTCTGCATCAGGTGTTCGAGATTTTCAAATTTAAACTCTCAGTTTCTAAACCCCCTCCATTTTTTTTAATATATAATGTACAGACACTGTTTTATTATTTGTATATATAGATAAATAAATATTTAAGTACATAACATGTTTTTATTTCTTATACCTATATGTACAGTCTGCCGTGGGCCCACGAGATGAGCCTACCACTGTATTAAAATCAACAACTATATATATGTATTTCTTATTTGTTAACTATCACTTAACTATCGATAACAAGGCTGATGAAGTCTTACATCACTAAAGCGTTGAATGAACGTTAATGAAATTTCAACCTTATTTCTATGCGTTGAGGTTAAAAGTTATATCTATCAAAAATTAACGCCCTCTGTTGTCGAGTAGCCGAACTTTTTCGTATTTGAAGTTTCTAAGCAAAAGGAAACAAAACATCTTACGTACCTAGGGATGTTATACTAAAATAAACCGTAAAGTCGTGAGTTAGGGTACATATTAAAATGCGAAATTTATTATTTATGTTAGTTTTCATTAAAATGAAGCTGTCCAATAAAAGGCATAGTTTACTTGTGTGAACTGTCTAGATATCGTTTTAAATGTGTGGATTTTGGCGACAGTGGTTTTCATACTAATTATGACATTAAAGCACTTCTATGTGTCTTGTTATTTAGATTTCTATGTATAGTGCCTTAGGATAATGTCATACAGTTACATAAAATATAAAATATATAACATAATGATACAAAGATATAAGTTACAGAGATAGTTTCTGTATTCTAACATTCTAACTATTAGACCAATATATTTATATTATGTTTTAGTTCATAGCAAGTCCGTTATTGCTCATCCAATGCAAGTTTAAACTAACATATAACTTTGTTAATGAAACAGAATACTCTCATCAGTATAATGCACAATGCATAATGTAACTAGACCAAACATGAAACAGTTTGCTATTTGCTAAGCGCATCTAATGACAGCTTTAGCCATAGTTCTAGTTAACTTTATCTACTATACAGGGTGTTCCAAAAAGTATGGATATACTGAAGCCATGAGGAAGAGGACCTAGAGGGCTATCCGAATCACCCTTATGCGATTTTTCGTATTTTCGAAGTTAGAACGTTTTTTTTCCAATTTTTCACCTATCGCCGAGTACGATGGGATTTTCATTTATAGTGACGTGAATTATTGCGGAAAATGTAATAATTATGATTATCTTTAGCCTGAAGATTATGTAATTATATTAGTTTTAAGTTGTTTTTGTATTTAAATGAAATAATTATAATGTGGATCTGAATAATGGGCTATTTATTATTTATTTATGTTCAGCTTATTTTTATTGAAATAAAAAGTACCTGAAATATGATGTAGAGTAATTTTTAAAATTTGTGATTTTCGCTTGATAGTAAGTTTTGTGTAGATATAATTAGAAAGCTGAAGAGTTAGTTTGTTTGAACGTGCTAATCTCAGGAACTACAGGGCTAATTTGAAAAATTATCTTGGTGTTAGATAGCCCATTTATCGAGGATATAGGCTATACATACATCGTCAAGCTAAAACCAACAGGAGCGGAGCAACGAGTAAACCCGCGGGGCACAGCTAGTAAAATATAATGTTGCACCAAAGCGACTTGTCTACACGTAGAGTGTCCTATGGTGGACTTAGTTATTAGGATTTAGTTTTTAGATGTAATTACTAACATTAATACTTAGGTTTTTTATTTTACTAACAAAATATGGATCTGCGATATCCGAATTTTATGCTAAATAAATAAAATAAATAAATAAATAATTATGTATGATAGTTTTTATATATTCGTTTAACATTATAATAATTAGCGCTTTCCATAATCCCAAAACACATAAATTATATTTAACACAATTATTTTACTAAAATATTCTTATAAAACATTCAATACCTAATTGCACGCCTCATAAGCGAAGCGTTGAGGTGGGTATTACTGTCACTTCGCGCAAAACATCTGATTTTTCAAACTTAAAATGTCTTTATGTATCATACATTGCACTTGTAAGATAATACATACACACACATATTAAGAAAAAAACACTATTTTTAACATTCATGATATTTTTGATGTCATTTTTGTTATTTAAACTAGTTAAAAAACAGTTTAAAAAAGTTCTGTCTTGGACGTCCGTGTGTCTGTATGTGCGGAGGATTTTCTTGTTAACACGATAGCGACCGAAATACTTTACTAATCGAGTCTTTTTTTTTCTCTTACGCTTGAGTATGCTCAGGAATAGAACCCTTTCATTTTTCAGGGTCTGATTCGATGTGGTTTAATTGTTATTAAATAAACAAAAATAATAATTAATAAATAATATAATAATATAATAATATAAGCTTTTATTTCCTTACTTTTACAAAAAATGTTTTACAATTTAACTTAATAATTAATACTTTATATAATAACTTGTAAAATCTTAAAACTAGTATATGTTTATTGTTAGTAACATTGTTGCTATTCTATGTTAGTACCTATCCTATTTTCTTTATTGTAAGGACCGCTTTGTGCGGTGAAAGCCTCCTCCAAAATTTTCCATTTCTGCCTATCATTAGCCAGTTTTACCCATTGATTTCCCGCTACATCAACAATGTCATCTTGCCATCTTTTATTGGGTCTGCCTCTTTTTCGGCTCCTGTCCGCTAAAAACCAGTTTGTTATGATCGTTGACCATCTTTCATCTTTTTGCCTTTGGTTGTGTCCTGCCCATCTCCATTTTAATCGAAGAACATGATTACCGACGTCGTTCGCTTTTGTTGCTTTCCTTATGGATGTATTTTTTATATGGTCCTTTAATCGGATATTCATGTAGCTTCTTTCAATTCCTCGTTGGCAAACTCTTAATTGGTTGAGAGATTTTTTAGTCAGGGACCAAGTTTGGCATGCGTAAGTAAGACACGGTAACAAGCAGCTGTTCATGGCCTTCGTCTTCAAGCGTATTGGTATAGGTCCTTTAAATATGTCTTTCATAGACCAGTACTTGTTCCATGTCATTGTTATTCTCCTTGATATCTCTCTCTCTGTGCAGGACTTAAAAGAGATAAGGTGACCCAGGTATATGTACTCATCTGTGTATTTCAGTTCTATTGTGTCTACATATAAAGGTGTTTTTTGTCTGTTTGTCATAATTTGTGTTTTGTCATAGTTGATTTCTAATCCTGCATTTCTGCTATGTTCACTGAGGGTGGTTAACATTGACTGAAGTTGAATCGGACATTCTGATAGTAACACTATATCATCTGCGAACCGTAAGTGGGACAAGTATTTTCCATTTATCCTTAAGCCTTTGTCTGCCCAATCTAGTTTCCTAAAGATGTTTTCGAGTACTGCAATGAATAATTTCGGTGAGAGTGGGTCTCCTTGTTTAACACCACGTTCTATTGGAAATGGTGAACCATTCGTGTCCAGCTTTATTCTTGCATAGTTTTTTGTATATATTTCTTTAAGAAGATTGATGTAGCCAGCCTCTAAACCCTGTGCTTGAAGAGCTTCCCATATCGAGTCATGAAGTATTGAGTCAAACGCTTTTGAGTAATCTATGAATAATATGTATAGGGGTCTGTTATATTCCACGCATTTCTCAATTACTATTTTTAATGTGAATATATGATCTACTGTAGAGAATTTTGACATAAATCCAGCTTGCTCTACCGGTTGGCTCTCATCTATTGTATGGCTTATGCGTCTTAATAGGGTAGATGCGAAAACTTTATACAGACATGATATTAGGCTTATTGGTCTGTAGTTAGATATTAATTTTGGACTTCCTTTTTTATATATTAAAACTATTTCAGATTCCTTCCACTGATTTGGTACTACATTCTGTGAGAGGATCAGATTGAACAAATTTGTTAGTGTCTTAACCATTATATAAGAACCTGCTTTTATCATCTCGTTAGTAACTCCATCTGCACCTGGACTCTTGTCAGATTTTAGATTTTTAATTGCTTGTTCCACTTCTTCGTTCAAAAATATAGGTATTGGGTCGTTATTTAAGTAAGTAGTTTGCGAATCAAACTTAGTTGGTATAGTCTTAGTTTTGTACAAGTCTCTGTAGTACTGTGTGGCTAGATCTAATAGACCTGCTCGGTTAAAGACTGAGGAACCTGAGTGATGAGTAAGTTGTGACAGTAAATCTTTTTTAATTTCGAGTGATTTATATGCTTTTTTGACACCACCCGTCTTTTCCAAAAAGGTCTCCAAAGTCTTTAGTCTGAATTCCTTATCATTGCTTTTTATTTTTCTTTTTATTGTCTTGTAGAGTTGGCTAATTCTCTTTTTTTCTATTTTTGTCTTGTTTTCTGTATTTCTAAGGCTGTGTAATTCTTTCTTCATGTTTATTATTTCGTCTGTCATTACAGTTTCTATTCTTCTTTCGCGCATTCGTGTATTTGGTTCAAGTGATTTTTTTATTTCATTTATTAAGGTATTGTAAAAGTCCTGAACACTACTATTATTATTATTAGTGAAATTGACTGATAAAATATTGTTTTTAAAATTATTGAAGTTGAGCTTTGAAGAACTCGTGTTATTGAAACGAGCTCGGGTTAATTTTTTTCTTCTGCCAAGATCAAGTGTTATTCTTATGATTCGGTGGTCACTTGGGTGTATAAATTTACTAAGCACGTTGTAGTTTTCAATAATTCCAGGACAGTTAGTAGCTATATAGTCAATTTCATTTTTCGTTCTTCCATTTGGGGCGAGCCAAGTCCATCTAAGTCTCTCAGGTTTTTTAAAAAGTGTGTTTACTATTTTCAGTTTATACCTCAAGCAGAAGTTTATGAACATTTGTCCTCTTTTGTTACGCTTGCCATATCCAAAGCTGCCCATCACAAGATGTTCGTATGAATACGTCTGACCAATCTTAGCGTTCATATCTCCCATTAAAATTATCTTATTGGAACATTTCTCCATAGCTATTTCCAGGTCATTGTAGAAGTTTTTTAATTCCGTCTCGCTGCAGCTTTCAGTCGGCGCGTAGACTTGTATAAGAGAGAAGGAAGTGTCGTATATATCTACATGTAGAATTGCAACTCTGTCTGATATTGGTTGGAACTCTTGAACCTTTGTATTTGAACTTTTTTTGACTAAAAATCCTATTCCTTTCTGTCCTTTTATCATGCCGTAATAATATAAAACGTAGTTTCTTCTCTGTTCAATTTTTAACCCTTCCCTTCTAACTTCGCAAATTCCGAGTATGTCCCAATTAACAGACGACAAAGCAAATTCAAGTTCTAGTATTCTTGTTTCATTAGCTAATGATCTTAGATTAAATGTGGCAATATAGTATTTTTGTTTTATTGGAGGGTGAGAGTCTACAGCTGCCCCCGCGGTGACAAGCCGTTGTGGGGGAGGGATGTTTTTTATTTTATCATTTTGTTTATAATTAATATATTTTGTGGGTGAATAGGTGGTATTAGTTTGTTTCTTTTGGAGGAGGGATATTGGCTATTCGTTGTCTGAGTTAGAATGTACAGTATCTGAAATATTATCTTGATTGTTTTGTTTATGGAAGAAATTGCTTAGTTGACTTTGATGTCCTGTTACTTTGTTCTTTTTAGCCAGATGAACTTTAGATGTCGATGGTTCGGTATTTTGTGTTGGAACTATGTTATGTTTTGGATTTGGTGGGGTGATTTCTAGTTCCCGTTTTTTATGTTTGTTTTGTTCCATGTTTTTATTGAACTGGTGCTGTGGGGTCTTATGAGGATATACTATTAGTTTGTCATGTCGAATATAAGCAGTGTTTCCCTTCTCTTTTTCTTTTGCTAGCTGTTCTTGTAGTTTTTTACGCGTGTCTAACACTTGTGGAGGATAGTCTTGTTTAATGTACATTCCGTGGTTTTTTAAATTATGTTTATGTTTTAAGACTGCGAGCTTCTTGCCAAAGGTTGTAAATGAAACTATTATTGGTCTTATTTTATTTTCTTTTTTACTTCCCATACGTCTAACCATTTCTAGATCTCTGTTTTCGTAATTCAATGACAAATCTTTGTTGATTATTTTTAAAATAGAATTTTCCAAATCTTCATAAGATTTTTCCCGTTCCTCCACGCCAAAAAATATTAAGTTTCTGTGTCTTATATGCTTCTCTAATGCCAGTAATCTTCTATCTGATTCTGTGTTGTGCAATTTAATGTCCTCTATTTCCTTTTTTATAAGGTCAAACTTTTTATCCATATTAGTGTTAATGTTTTCTGTTACTCTTGTTTCTAATAACTTTAGAGATTCGTTTGAATCTTTTCTTATATCCGCTCTCAATTGAATTAATAATTTTTGTATATCAGACATTTTTAGACAATTATTTTACAATTTTAATATTTTTATGTTGAACACTAATGAAATTTTTATATCTGCGCCCTCTCGTGTACGTATCGTAAACTAGTTCAAGAGATTATTCTGTAGTATCGATAGATTCAGTTAGTTCCGCCTGTTGCCAAAAGGTGGCTCAAATTGTTTCGTTGTAAAGGACGATAGATGTCTCTAGTCAGCGATTTTGATTGTAATATTTACGTTGTTTATGACAGCTGATATTAAAAGTATTCAAATATCTGTCAATGTAGTGAAAATTAACCGTTTCGCTCAATAATTATTTTCAAAATCACTGTATTTTTGTGTTAAGTGGTTATGTGTCCATATAAATATCACTGTAAATGCTCCTGGATTGTTTGGATTTTTTGTTTTTCGCTTTATTGAGGTATGACCGTAAATTGTCCAACTTTAACACTGTTCACTTTGTCTCAACTGTATGATAGTTTATCTCACTGAGTTTAAGAGTATAGTTAGCACAAACGATATACACACTAATTGGATAAGTATAGATTAATTAAGTCCTAGTTTTAGCACTGTTTTACTATAAAATTAATTAATTAACATTTAATAACGCCGATCAGATGTTTACGTGACGATAGCGCCACCTACCTACCTATTCACTTCAATTAATAAATAATTATTATAAAAAAACCGGCCAAGTGCGAGTCGGACTCGCGCACCGAGGGTTCCGTACAAACCTTGTTTCTTTTGATTGCGTTGACATAGAAGTTTGATTTTGTTACAGCTTAAAGGTATTATAGACTTGAGTATTTGGTATGAATTTCAATTTAATACCTCTACGCGTTTATGAGGAAATGGGTAGTAAGTTTAAAATTATTAAAAAAAATATATTATGTGATGTAACTAAAAATTCATGGTTTTCGTAATTTTTCCCTTATCTATGCTATAAGACGTTGCTTCGTACCAAATTTCAAGATTCTGAGTTCACGGGAAGCACCCTGTAGGTTTTGATTCCCTTGCAAGTGTCGAAAATTTGCGGCATAAACGGCTGTATCTTTTGATTGCGTTGGCTTAGAAGTTTGATTTTTTCACAGCTTCAAGGGACAGTATACCTGAGTAATTGATATAAATTTCAGCCTCATACCTCCACGCGTACTTGAGAAAAAGGGTCTTGACAGACGGACGGACGGACGGACGGACAGACGGACAACAAAGTGATCCTATAAGGGTTCCGTTTTTTCCTTTTGAGGTACGGAACCCTAAAAATTATGAGGCGTGCACTTTTGGATTTTCCAAACTATTTAAAAAGTATTCAAGCAGAATTCTTTTCATACTACAGTTGAAAGCGTTTACATTATGAATGTAAGTTTTGAATAATTTGAAATGTATTGAATAAGTATTTGAATTTAAGCTAGCTGCAATTCATTTCAATTTGTGAGCAATATTTTTAAATTACTCACTTTCATTAATTCGCTTTTGATAGTGAATTTATCAAATAAAACAATTAAATATATTAAAATGTTCGTAATGTCGAAAGTACATTTTTAAGCTCCGATGAAATAATATACAAAAATTTCAATAAATATCCTACACTCCGACAATGACAACATTAGCTTTCCTCCCGCGTCTTCACTCACTTTTTAAAATCTTAACATATTATCTACTAAAACCTTCCTCTTGAACTAATCTATCTATTAAAAAGATAAGATCTCATTTAGGGCCAAGTTTCACTTACACTAAATAGTTTGTTTTCTCGATCGTGCTAATCACGGGAACGGTCGGGTCTGAAAATTTCTTTGAGTGTACATAGCCTATAGATGTGACGAGGAGTGGAGCAATGCGGGTAAAACCGTGGGGCAGAATAGTATATTAACTGATAACTTTATTATTGTTTCGTTGCTAGGGTCAATGTGTAATTTAAGGAACACAACAGGAGTTAGGCAACTTTTCCTCGTTCCTTAATTGTGTTACTTTGAGCTCTCGGATGTAACATTTAGAAGGGATTCTATTCACACATTACTCTGCAGTATTAGTATATTTACTTATTTATATTCGCTAGTGAATATAATTAAGTAACGAAAGTAAATAGTGATTATCACGTCCTTGTCCATATCAATATACATTTTTTATAAGATTTCTTTCAGAAAATAAATGTCTTTAATTACTCTATTTATCAGACATCACAATTTAACATGTACATATTACTTATCATAGGTAATATACATAATGTATTATGTACACAGGTCACTAAACAAGTGAAAAAAATTGCTACGAAATACAATGACTCGAAAGCTCATTTAAAAAATTCTGTGTTCTCAAAGTTCAACTTCAAACATTTTTTGATAAAAAATTATCTTCGAGACATTTTAATAATAGTATACGCATAGATAATATACTTAAAACTATAGGCTATAGTATAATAACTTTACGCTAGAGGATTCTTAAATAAACATTGTTAGTAAAAGGCTTAGAGGCGTCGATTTTCAGAGAAGATTATGCTCATTAGAGTGCTCCATTTGCACCTGAATTTACTTAAACCTTAATAAGACGGGAAATAATGTTATATGAGAAATGTCCTTAATTCACTCGATGTATTTTGAACTATACCTACCTACTGTAATATATTATCCTTATATACCTACCTGGCATAATATATTGTACTTTACAGTAGGTAAACTAGCTTTCCGCCCGCAGCTTCGCCCGCGTTTTGAAAGAAAAAACCCGCCGATAGGATGTATGTATGTGATATAACTTTGAACAGATTGGTATGAATTTAGTTAAGTATTACTACTGGTTTTGATTTATCGAAACTCAAGAAGTAAAAGATCAAAAAAGACGAAAAAATGGATTTAATTTTTTTCATATTCATGGTAAAGTATATTTTTGCTGCTATTTATACAAGAAGGAGTGCTAATGCACCAAAAATAAATACCTACTTAACTACCTCACTACATAGTATAAAACAAAGTCGCTTTCTCTGTCCCTATGTCCCTTTGTATGCTTAAATCTTTAAAACTACGCAACGGATTTTGGTGCGGTTTTTTTTAATAGATAGAGTGATTCAAGAGGAAGGTTTTAGTATATAATTTATTTGGTTTTAGACAAAGCGGGCGAAGCCGAGGGCGGTAAGCTAGTATGTTATAAAAATACAACTCACGAACATAACTCAACAAATTTCCATTTGACTTTACCTCGATTCTATTTTTAGACTAAAAAATTAACTTTCAAAGATTTTAATTTGAATTCTAATCTCACATAAACAGGGGATCAAAGGCAACCCTTTTACGCATGGGTTGGCTATAACGATATAGGTATATACAAACATTTGTCGCTCATTTATTTTTTACGCGTGCGTGTAAATAATTTTAAGAACAAATATTAACTTTTTGCTATAAAATTGTTATAAAAAGTGTACAAAAGCAGTCCTAACTAACCTAATCCTACTGATAATAAATGCGAAAGTTTGTGAGGATTGATTGATGGATGTTTGTTATTCTCTCAAGTAAAAACTACTGAACCGATTACAATAAATTTTGGTATGTAGGAAGCTGAAGACCCAGAATAAAACATAGGTGGAATTTTTATCTCGGAAATCCCACAGGAACGGGAATGGGAATCTATTACCTTAACACAAATTCTCTTCGTCTTCTTATTCTTTAAAAAATGAATGAATGAAAAATTCTTTATTGCACACTAAATACAGGAATAGAAACTAAGAAAATGATTAGTAGATAAAACAAGTAGGTAAGTTGTAGTTATATATCAAAAAACTATTAAAACATACTCTATAATATAACATCGGCTATCGACCAGAGAAGATCCCGTCAAAATTGGTTTAGTCGCTTTGCAACATATCCAGAACAACACACAGAGAGACAATTTTTGTGTAATTATTTTTCAATGTGGTTTCAAGCAACTAAATTAAATCACTTTTACCTATTACTGTTTATTAAATCCCAAGTTACAATTGTCCTTTAAAGAGCGTATAATACTTAGTACCTACTTAAGCAAACTACTTAAACATCATGTTAACTTGAAACCTGCTTTTATGTGGGTAAGTTTCGGTTTCGGTCACTTGCTCTGGACATTCAATTTTATGTTTAACTTAGATAATAATAATTACTATTGAGTCGAAGTTAAACTTAATATTCTTTGAGTGTATAAAATAGGTTTTTATTTGTTAAATTGTTGCAACCATATCATACAAAAACGCATCCTTTATTAAATTAAATATTTATTAACTACCTAAATATTTTGAGTTTCATTTTGACCACGGAATATAAAAAGTACACTGTGTACTGTGTAGGTTCCTATACATATTATGTAAAATTAACCATTAGCTAATAAACAATATGAAGCAAAACAAGAATAAACTTTATTTCAATTTAAAATATCAAGTTTTTAAATGAACTTTAATTAGGATCAAACAAAAGAAAACCAAGGGCAAAGACAAATACTTATATATAATTTGGATTTATACTATACTGCTAGTTTATATTAATTACGTAGCAGTTTAGTAATCTATGCTATTAGTACTACTATAGTATCTGTTGTATTAGTAAGACTTAGAAAAGCCTGGAAGAAAACAGCTCTAAAGCTAAATAAGACATAATGTAAAATATATGAAAAAACAATTACTGAAGATAATTACTTTTTAGTTATTAGTGTATACTCTCACATCTTTAGTCTTTTTTTGCAAGCATTACAAAAAATATTTATGTTTACAATACCACTAGGTACCAATACGACTTATAATATCCTACGAAATTGAACAACACACTTCTACCATACGATTTGATACTCGTTACGTTACATTTGTTAGAGCGTAGTTACATTTATAGACCGGGAGATACTGACACAAAATTTCGAGTCATTTGTAACAGGATGGCGGTTCTACAGGGGTCTTAGTACGCAATGACAAAAAGAAAAACGATGGCGTGAACGCTGGTACCGGCGGCTTAGTCGCGTGGGCGTTAGTCGAACTCGTCGGAAAATAGCGAAAGTCAAACGATTTGTAACAGTATGGCACTTATTTTTCCTGTAAGTTTGAGGATCAACAAATATAAATACAAAATTTCAAAGATCTATGTGTTGGAAATCTTCACTTATATAAATTAATAATAAATTAAGTTTTCAAGTATGACAGCACTTTTTCCCCCTACTAGAAGTATGGCAAATATAATAATGGTCACATTTTATCAAATACTCTCCAAAAATCCAAATGCAATACTGGTACAAAAAGTTTGGCGAAATAAAAAATTTTTGCAGATTTTCGGTGGTATGGCGACCATTTGGAATCGTCCGAAAAGTATGGCATGGCGATTTTCGTAAATGGCTGCACGACGATAGTTACCTGTGCAAAAGTTAGCCTGGTACAAATGGTTGAATGATTGTTTTATTTAAATCAACACATTCGCGTCGGTATGGCGGGCTGTAAGTCACACCGGAAAAGTATGGCATGACACTACCGCCTACTACTTTTTTATGGGCTATCGGCAAATTCTAAAATTTTTGTGTTACAAATCGTTTGACTTTCGCTATTTTTCCGACGAGTTCGACAAACGCCCACGCGACTAAGCCACCGGTACCAGCGTTCACACCATCATTTTTCTTTTTGTCATTGCGTACTAAGACCCCTGTAGAACCGCCATCCTTGTTACAAATGACTCGAAATTTTGTGTCAGTATCTCCCGGTCTATTAGATTCAGGCGATTATTCAAGCCCTGTCCTTGAAAGATAGCGGCTTTCAGCCCCCGTATTATTAAAGCAGTATTATTTCCAGTGTGCAAAAAGGATAGCGCTATATAAATCGTCTAGCGCCATCACTTTCCCACTCTGGAAATAATACTGCTGCTAATATTTACGATTATAATTACATGTTTCTGTGTCCGTGTTAGTGTTTAAATTGAGCAAATGTGACAGTTACGTGAATATAAATTGAAGTCTATATTAGATAATACAGGAGAGTTAAATTATGTTTAACTTGGGTTTCTAAATTCAAATTATATCAAGTAATAATAAAGACACACATAGGCAACAAATAAAAAGACAAAATAGTAACTTAACTAGGTTTTATAAAAAAAATAAAAGGTGGACCCATTTCGATAATTCTTTTATTATTATATTCCTTGAAGTACGAGGATGGTTCTTATGTAGAGCAAACGTAAATATGTACCACGGGCGAAGCCGGGACGGACCGCTAGTATAATATAGTTATCATTGTTGCCAGTATGGAACGACTTAAATTAAATTTCGCCATCGAACATAACTAAAAAACATGTTTACAATGAAATGCGGCTAAATGTGGGTTCATAATATGGGTATATATTCTGATCATTTTATAACAATTGTTATAAAATGAGCAGATAAACTTCGCGAAACAAACGATCTCTTCTTTCAAGAATGGTTTATCATTTATTTATCCACATATTTATTGCACTATTGACTTTTTCAATAGAATTTATCTACATATATAACCATCAAACTCTGCAGCTTCATATATAGATATCGTCAGTATAAGAAAACTTCGTGAAACTAAACACCTCTTATTTCAAGAGGTTTATCATGTAGTTATCCACTTATTTAGCGCAATACGAGCTGTAACCAATGTACAGAATTGGCCAATTTGCGGCAAACAGCTGCGAAGTAGGAACAAATTGCTTTGCGAACTGCAAAGCTTTTTGGTGATTCGTATTAGTACTTGCTTAATAAAGTTTATATTTAGAGAATAAGCTGGTTAATTCCTTTGGCCTTTTTTATTTAGAATTGATTGGTAGTCGGCCTTTTTGTATCAATTCTCACATGCCTTTTGTAAAATGAAACAAAAATTTGATCTGCATTTTAATAGAAGAGAAATTAAACGAATAAGACAAATGATCAGAAGCTTAGAAATAGTACTTATTATTATTATATGGAACAGGAAAAATAATTACCAACATGAAGCATCGCGCTAACGAATGTTTCTTATATCAACAAATGATTTCAATTAGAATAAAAACCACGTAGGATATTGCATCTTCACTTCAATATACATCACTTATATATTGAGTGTTCAAAAAGTAATTGTTGAATGCGGGAAAAACGAAATAAATTGATGGAAAATCCGAATAAAACATTGAAACGATTTATATATTTCTTTGTGTACGGAATCCAGCTACATTTCATAGATTGGAAATTTAAATCTTCCACATTTATATTTGCGGTAGAATTGACCAAAACAATTATTCAGTCGATCCAAACTCATGTTTGATTACACGCTGTTCCACTATAAAATACAATTTAATTTAATACTTTTTTTTTACATATAAAAGTTGTCATCCCTGTTGTAATTATTATTATTTAAAGACACTAGATTTGTAATTTATATAAGCGACTATTTTGTACAAATTGTAATTTAATAATACTTGTTTGTCTTTTGTTTTTTCAAGAATAAAAATAATCGTGTAGTAACTTAATACTTACGTCTCTTTATCATAATATATCTTCTTCAAACATAGATCAATTAATAATTGAGTTGTAATAGAAACATGATCTCTGTTTCGTCTATCTTTATTTGTAGTTTTATGTTTCTCGTTTGTATCTTACCTTTTGTACACTCAATTTTATTCCATGCAATAGTCAGAAATATTTTCATATCGTACCAAGCTATTTAGATTGACTCGAACCAAATTCTCAACAACAATTTGGGCTTTATAAACAAGATTCCGGCACACTCCCATACAAAGCTGATGCCCTGGTACAATATTACAATATTGGAGGATATTGCGTTTTTAATAAAAGCTTGCTTGGAGATTTTAAATAAATTTTAGACGCCTTGATCTTCATTCGATGATATTATGAAATCGTTTGAGTGACGGTCTTAATAAGGGTCGAAATATTTTGTTGAAAGTATGAGGAAAAGTTTTAGAAATTTAGTGAAAAAGTAAAAAGTAGAATATTTCGTAAGATGTTTTGATGCTTGTAAAGATGTTCGTGTTGAGCGAGTTCTGTTAAATGGCTCCATAATTGTGTCTCAAATATGAATTATGTGTTTGTTTTTGTGTTTTTACATTTTAATTTACTTATCTTCTATAAACGAGACACAGACAACAAAAACATTAATACAGTGCATTTAGAACTGTATTAATATTTTTTTAAGGTATTGCATAGCTTCTATCGTGGGCCTTGAGCGCGGGGACCGAATCTAGAAATTCCGTAACGAAAAAACCTCACGCTCCCCACTCCGACGGGCGCGGAGGTGTGGCTCGAAGGCATAGCATGCAATAGCTTTACCGCGGCAGTCCCCGAGTGCCACGTGTCTTTTTTTATAAAATTAGATTATTTCCATTATGTAAAGATTTTTTGTGCTTTGCGCAGGCACAATTGTTAAAAATACACATAAAATACACAGCAAAACATGGAACCTCCACATTTTTATGTCGGTTAAAAAAGAGGCAGTTATCCAATCGCTAAACATTTTCACAAAATGGCAATACGATTATCACACGAAGGCTTTGACCTATAAAAGTGTTCGTTGATCCAGAAAAATGTCATATGATTTTGTATTACAGGGATCACTGGGTCATGTTACACTCGATTGAATATACTTGCTATAGGTTTTACTTTATATATCATAAATTAGAAAATAATACGTTTTTCACTAAAGAGTAATTTTTTTGCGATGTTTAAATCATTCTGCTAATTAACTGGAAGGTATGAGGATGGTAGTATGTAGATTTGGATGACACTATCTTCTTTATAATATAAAAATGAATCCCAAAATGTGTTGGTAAGCGCATAACTTGAGAACGGCTGAACCGATTTCGTTAATTCTTTTTTTATTATATTCCTTGAAGTACGAGGATGGTTCTTACGTAGAGAAAACGTAAATATGTACCACGGGCGAAGCCGGGACGGACTGCTAGTCTTATATATAAAAATGAATCGCAAAATGTGTTGGTAAGTGCATAACTCGAGAACGGCTGAACCGATTTCGATAATTCTTTTTTTATTATATTCCTTGAAGTACGAGGATGGTTTTTATGTAGAGAAAACGTAAATATGTAACACGGGCGAAGCCGGGGCGGACCGCTAGTAGGTTATAAAAACTATTAGTTACGATCTTTAAAGATATTTAATGTACAGTTTTGACTTTCCTACGATTTTATTACGTGTATAAGATTGGTTATTTCTCGTGTTTATAATATGTAACATCTGTTAGGAACTGTTTGTTTCTTTCTTTAAATGAGAATTATCTAAAGAAATGGTACGCATGTAGGATTACTTGGTTATCCATCTGTCAAGACCCTTTTTATCGGGGATTCGTGTAACAAAATAAAACAAAAATATAAACTTAAAAAATTATTTATTTTACAAAAATACATACACAAACTTAGCATACAAAAGATATTTTATGGTAATTGCAGAAGCGGAGTACCTATGTATTCCTACAGTTATAGTTCAGGAGACCGTGTTTTAATGTACAAAGTGAAAATGGTCAACAATGATTTCTGTGTTTGTAGATAGTTAGGAGACTAGAGAGTGACATAGGCTTTTACCGCAGTGAAACAGCTCATTCCTATTTTCTTTTATACACGCGGGAAAATGCGCTGGTTACTGCTAGTTCATGATAATAGATAGTAGGTTTTACCCCCAATTAAGGCAACATCCTAAAATTTAGTAATTAAAAACTTAACGGATTTTAAAAGCGATTTATTCATTATATTATTATCCCGATGTTTCGCACACTTTACAGCGAACGTCACGGGGACAACACAAGAAAATAATTCTCAATACATGTGTATTTAAATCGATGTTTATGGGCTAGGGTCACTTCGATCTCCCCATAGCAATTAAGATCAGATCCGAAGTCCAATTAAGAAGGAAATCTTTGCCGAGGGCATATTATCCCTTGTGAGTTGTATTGTTTATGTAGCTGAAAATATTGCCACAATAGTGATTAGGGTTGTCAATCTATTTTATTTTCTATGTTTTCAGAATGTTAATACATGGTTAATTCGTATATTTACATACTTATTAGAGTATTCCTTAAACAAACTTGAGAATTCAATAATTAAATAAAATCGATACAATTTCTACTCAAAATGATATTCCGTCGTAAAGCATCCTAGAGTATTTCTAAAAACAAATTATTATGATTTATACCATGATTTGGTTGTAAGATCGTGTTTGCAGTTGCGGTTTTAAAGCAAAATTCAATTTTTTTGAAAAGACTTTGCAGTGTGATGAAACTCAGTCACATCATAATATGTAGGTCGTGGCCGTATCGTAGACCATTTCGTGAAATGATCAATCATTTCATGAAATGAGCAAATCTACGATATGGGATTACTGTTTGTTTACGCAAAAACAGCTGAATAAATCTGAAAGTTTGGTGCAGATATAGATTAAAAGTCAAGATTATTTTCAGCAGTGTTTTTAATCGGGTATCTTCTTAATATATTTCTCCGTGTATTAAAAGCAAGCATATTAATGACTAGCTGCGCTCCGCGGTTTCACCCGCGTGGCTCCGCTTCTTAGTTAGAATTTTATCCATCTTCACATTTCTTATGAAATTTGAAATTAGATGGAACGATATTAAAATCAATTTTGTTTATTTCTATACCTAGGCTTTTTTTAACCTGGTGTTAAAAATTAATATGTACACAAAAGTAATGTCTCTATCAACTAAATCGTAATTGGTGTCTAAACCTTCTTCTAAATATAATGTATGAATAAGATGTACACTGATAACATTGTAATGAAATCTTCATTAATTATCATTAATTGATCAAACAAGCTTCACAAATCTCATTACTTGATGAGGGTTCAAAACCCTTATGCTATATTTGGTTTCATTTAATTATCTAAATTGAACAAGATTGCTACATAAGTATTGGTTTCTGATTTGTTATCATCTCAAGTTTATTTTACGTTAAATATCAAGGGTGAAATATAGAAATTAGAATTTACATGTTTCATTGTTTTAAGATATAATTTTAAAGTTGTTCCTAACTTTTATTTGGATTTAAACTCAAACTCAAACATATATTTAAGAAATTTGACTTCTTCTAGAAGTACTTTTGGATCGTCATAACAGTTTTAACATTTACCACCGATTCGGAAAGCAGAAGAACCGACAAGAAACTCCATAGTTCCATAAAATATCGGTTTCTGATTTGTTGTAATCTGTTTTGATTTTTACAATTGAATTAAACTTTAGAGATGAAGGAAAGTAGAGTTAAAATAATAGTAAATCTTACTAACTGAACTTACCTACTGTTTTGAATGCTGAACTCTTACTTATGTTAATTCTTTCGTTAAATACTAAGAGTGACATTTAGAAATTACATGTACCTAATTTCTTACATTGTTCATTGTTTTAAATTCGTATATCACCTATAATATAATCACTACATAATATAAAACAAAGTCGCTTTCTCTGTCCCTATGTATGCTTAAATCTTTAAAACTACGCAACGGATTTTGATGCGTTTTTTTAATAGATAGAGTGATTCTGGATGAAGGTTTTAGTATTTTACACGTTATATTTTAGAGGATCACTTTTGCGTAACGACTGAGTACATTTTATTTAAGGGCCAATAAGTCAGAGAATAGTAATTACCAGGGTTCATTTTATTTATTTCTGTTGGTGTACACTTGTTTGTGTTAAAATATGATGTTATCTATATAATAATACTAGCAGTCCCGGCAAACGTTGTTCTGCCTTTCTGTTATGACTTATGGATATGAAAAATTGATGTTGGCCGATTCTCAAACCTTGAGTAGGTTATTATATTATAGGCACTAAAAATTTCATGCGAATTGGTACAGCCGTTTCAAAGGAGAACAGTAACTAACATTGTGACACGAGAACTTTATACATTTGAGAACTTTATATATTGTATATTAGATGTAATAACAAAGAGTGAAACTAATTTGATGTGTCTATGTCTATGCAGTGTCTCTCTTTATCTGAGATATGATATTTTTTTCATAAATATTATATTTAATAAGAAAGTAAATTTATGTGAAATACTCGAGTCAATTATTCACATGAATGACGTGACATAAATTGACTTATATTCAATTTTAATTCCCAAGTAATAGAGTTGAAAATTCGATGAAATTTTACAAAAATTAGCTTCTCAATCACGTATAACCATTTCATCAAGATTGGCTTAAATTGCGAAGTTCTCTAAGATTTCGTTTTATAGTTGAGATGATTACGTTAAATGGTTAATTTAACGGTCTTTTAATTCATGTGATTTACTACCTTTATAAATGTAAAGACGAAATATTATAAGATATCAGCTTAAAAGTAAAAGTTTGACACAGTCAATTTTTGTAATACATCCCAACAAATCAATTATTATAAAGATTTCCGTCCGCGGCTTCGCCCGCGTTCTCAAAGAAAAACCCGCATAGTTCCCGTTCCCGTGGGATTTCCGGGATAAAACCTATGCTATGTGTTTATCCAAGTTACCCTCTATATGTGTGCTAAATTTCATGCAAATACATCCAAGGAAAAAAAGTTTCATACAAACTTCTATCCCCTATTTTACCCCTTTAGGGGATGAATTTTCTAAAATCCTTTCTTAGGGGACGCCTACGTTATGACATCTACCTGCATGCCAAATTTCAGCCCGATACGTCCAGCGGTTTGGGCTGTGCGTTGATAGATCACTATATCAGTCACCTTTGAGTTTTATATATATATATAGATTTCGAAGACAAACTGAAAATAATCGAAAAACAAGGAAGTACATTTTGCCATACGAATAATATTATTCTAAAAATTAAGCTAACTCAAAAATAATTGGAAGATTACATTATCAGGTAGCTTATTGTAGCTCAATATTTACACTTGAATCCTCAATATTATTATTAAATCATTTCCTAACACAATAAATCACTATTCTAATAACACTTCCATATTATTCTCTCAGTGGGTCAGAACTAATCAATCACAATGCCAGTATGACACGTTCCACGTAACGCCGGGTGAAATAACATGAGCTGGACGTGCTCAAGTTTACAATATGGAGTTCGCTGGTGTTAGTTTGATGTATCGAAAATGGTGTGTAAAGGGAACAATAATATTAAGACACGAACGAAACATATTACCATAGTATAATTATACAATGATATTATTTTATTAACCGACTTCAAAAAAAGGAGGAGGTTCTCAATTCGGCCGGTATATTTTTAACCGACTTCAAAAAAAAGGAGGAGGTTATCAATTCAGCCGGTATGTTTTTTTTTTTTTTTTTTTATGTATGTACACCGATTACTCCGAGGTTTCTGAACCGATTTACGTGATTCTTTTTTTGTTAGATGCGGGATGGTGTCGAATTGGTCCCATAAAAATTTTATTCGGATAGGCCCAGTAGTTTTTATTTTATGAGCATTTTTGTCTGCATATTTGTAAATGTTGCGAGTGCAAGTTTGAAGTCGGTTGTTTTTAACGCAGTTATCACTTGTTTTAGGTAATTATTTTTTTTTATCATTTAAGTTTATTATAGTTTATTATCTAAGGCTCTTCTCTGTGGGCGATTTTGGATCTGATAGTAAACGATCCATATTAAGCGCTGATGAGAAAACCTTGCGTAAAAAGATCACACATTGTAAATTACAGTCACAGAATACAGTCATTTTTAATATTGACAGGTATATATTATTTAAAATCCTTCCTTATTTGTTAGAAACTATATTTTGACAAAGGTACTTGTAGAAAATATGTCTAAAATAGCTTTGAAGTGTTATTCTGAACTACTTAAATTTCAGCTCAGTTAGTCAAGTCTCACTAAAGTCGGAATAACTTTAGAATTAGCTATTCCTAGACTAGTAATTAAGAATTTACATCGATGTTTGTTAATTATACACTGATCTATTTAAAGTTTCTGTAGTGTTTAGCAGAATACGAGATATATATAGAAATATCTATATTATTTATTTTTGTACACGAGTAGTCTTATTTCCCGACTATTGTATTTTTCTACCATTTCTCTAGCTAGATGTGTTTAAAAAGTTTCATCCAATATGGCTTTTCAACCTAAATTACTTCTATAATTATTCAAACATACTATTTTTGAATGTTTATTGCTTAAATACAAAACTACTGGTCCGATGTAAAATATTATTTCATTATCATAAAGCTATTTTGGTCCTTTGAGACAAATTAAGCTTTTTTGTCCCTAGATAGTAAAATATTATTGCTCAACGATTTTCGGCCCGCAATTTCAAAGCCATATTATTAATCTTGTTAACTTCTAATTACTTATTATGAACTTAAAGTTTACGGCAGTTTTCCTCACTTAGCAAATTATCCCTAACAGCCGATAATTTCCATTTAAAATATCTATTGTATCCATTATATTGTAATAACTTTGTTCTATCTAGATCCCTTGATATATAATCATGCCATAACTTCTTTGTTTAAAAGATTAAAACCTTTAAAACTATTAAAACCAGCTGTTAATGAATAAACTTTCTTCTAACTTCTAATAAAAGTACTCTGTTTGTCTCTGGAACTTCACATTTTATTTTCTTATTTCATTCAAATCGGACTGTAGCTTAGCCTTTAACATCATCGTCAGTATTAAATAGTTATTTTCATTTAATACTTTTAGTGTATTTTTCAACACGAATCAAACGAGCCCAAACACGATAAAGTTGAGTCAATATTACTGAGTTCCTATGGCCACCTTCCGATTCCATCATCCAATCAGCTCTTTGTCACATCACATCGCTATCCAATTTACACACGTATACAAAATTTCAGCTCAATCCGTTACCAGGAAGTGAATCAAAGTTACTTGCTATCGAGATCAGACAAAAATGCTCATAAAATAAAAACTACTGGGCCTATCCAAATAATTTTTTATGGGACCAATTCGACACCATTCCGCATCAAACAAAAAATAATCACGTAAATCGGTTCAGAAATCTCGGAGTAATCGGTGTACGTATACATTAAAAAAAAACATACCGGCCGAATTGATAACCTCCTCCTTTTTTTGAAGTCGGTTAAAAATATAGGAATAGAAAAAAACAATAAAACATAAAGTATAAAACATAGCAACTGAATGCTATAATCAACCTAATAAGATTACGATATTCGCAATAACAATGCGAATGTTATCTCAATGATATTTTAAATCTAGTTACATAAAACGTTTAGACTTCAGAATCAAGGATGAAATATTGTCCTCTGGGATGCTGTCAGATGAAGTTATCTTTTAGCTTTGTGAAGATATTTAATCGAAAGATTTACATCTCCACGGTAATGAGGTTTAGATTTATGATTGTTATACCTTCATAATTTTACGAATTGTCTAGGAATTGCAATAAACGATGTCTATATTAAAATATGTTTAGATTGTTTCATTCAAAATTAGCTATAAGTCATTAAACAATTTCATATTTAAAAAAAGAGCGTGTGTGTGTGTAAGGTCACATCTATATACTTTACCATAAGGCAAAATCAAAAGAGGTAAAAAAAATTTGCAATAACTAAACGTTACATGTATAGTTAACTAGCTTTCCACCCGCGGCATCGCCCGCGTTTTCAAAGAAAAACCCCCATAGTTTTCGTTCCCGTGGGATTTCCGGGATAAAACCTACCCTATATGTTTATCCAAGTTATCCTCTATATATTATGTGCTTAATTTAATTGTAATCGGTTCAGTAAGATTTGCGTGAAAGAGTAACAAACACACAAACACACACACACACACATCCTCACAAACTTTCGCATTTATAATATTAGTAGGATTCAGTATTGTCTAATGTAAGATGCAATTGATTTCTTCCTTTTGGACTTCTCAAACGTACAAATACTTTTATTTTTCTAAAAATCTAATCTGGCATTGTTGTTAGAAGAACTAGAACTATTTTATTTGTAACTAAAGAATCCCAACATCTTTTAATCGAGTTAACAATAAATTCTATTGTCTAAACTCTAAAGCGTAACTCTAAAGCGTAAGTTCTAACGATGCTCTAAATTCTATTATCTAAATCATAAGTTCTAAAATAACTTTTCTGCTCTAAAACTGAGAAACAATACGGTTAACTAGAGTGAAGTCTAGAGAGACAAATCGGATTTTTCGTAGCTTTTCGAGTAATTGCCGCCTTCATTTTTGAACGTTGTTTTGGCAGTTCAGATATGCCACATCCATGTTTTGGTTTGAGTTTCTAAAGGCTTAACTAATTGCATATCTCTCCATAAATAACAAGATTATAGTAAAAGCCATATAATAAAATTAAAGAGTAACAAACAGACACACTTCCACATTTATAATACATGAAAGCATATACATATTTATTCGGTAAATCCTTGATTCTTACATTTAATTTGTTCAGGATGTTCACCACGAATATACAGGGTGACTGGTAATTCGACGTGATCCTTCAAAGGGTTTATACCTCTATAATGACCTCTATCATTTGCAACAAATTAAGTCCTTCTAACCAGGGGTCAAAAATGGATGGTTATTGAGCTATGACGGATTTTGATATGAAAATTTTCTGCCTTTTTACCAAAAACAATTAATTATGAAAAAACTACTACACTGTTAACATTCAATTGATATTTTTTTGAAAGCCGAATAATGAGCGATCAGTTTAAAAAAAAACTTGCCCAAAACTTGCATCACCTCAAAAAGAAAAGGGTCATATAACCCCTTTGAAGGATCACGTCGAATTACCAGTCACCCTGTATAAACAATAACAAACCACACACCTTACCTACCACATTTTAAATTAATTTGAAATTTTCTCAAATAATAAACTGCCATTTACTTTATTCAACTGAGATAAAACCAATTCGACAGTTTATCAAAAGCGACTTGAATTTGCAATTATTTTTCCCGACAAGATTTCGCGATAAAGCAGAACAGAAATGCACATAAAGCCATAAATTATATCGATTTTGGTCCCACATACGTGCTCTGTTATAAATTACTTTGTCCCGACGTTGAACAAAAAATACGAAACAAACACGCAGAGCAAAAGCTTTTGGACCTTACGTCCTAAAATAATATTATCGACTTACTACTTCTAACTACATCACTACATAGTATAAAACAAAGACGCTGTCCCTATGTCCATATGTAGGATATTTAAAACTACGCAACGGATTTTGATGCGGTTTTTTAATAGATAGAGTGATTCAAGAGGAAGGTTTAAGTAAGTAATTTATTAGGTTTTAGACAAAGCCGGACGTAAAGCTAGTACAATATATTTGTGAGCTTTTTGGGTTTTTTATGATTTAAGTAATAATTAGTTGTCAGACTTTCTTCTGTCTGTAGTACTTTACTTACACTTTTAAATAATTTCTATAAAAATAATATAAATTTCGTTTGACAAAATCTGTTTTTATGCTGACTACCAGCCATTTTAATCATTCTTAAGATTAAATAATTTCATTAAAACGGTTAACAATAAGAGCATTAATATTTTAAATTTTAATGATATTTCATTTAAACTAAAATATAATGTAGCTCTTGAATGTATATTCGTCACAATACACTTCATTACAATATATGATTTTTTTTTAATATTTCAAAAAATAATATTTGCTACAATTTTGCATATGAGTCCATTCATCGCTTGTATATGTGTGGAAACCTTTTTAAAGCATGCACTTTAAGTAAATTAAGTTGAGCATATTATAAAATATCAAAAAAAAAATATATCATCGACCCAAAACGAACTTTCTGTTTATGTGCGTTGCATCAGTACTGCCGAATGGATAATTCGATTTTAATGAAGTTTTGTACACTGTATAAAAAGAGATAAAAATAACCATGCAATAATACTTTACATTAATTAAATCTATAATATAAAAATGAATCCCAAAATGTGTTGGTAAGCGCATAACTTGAGAACGGCTGAACCGATTTCGATAATTCTTTTTTTATTATATTCCTTGAAGTACGAGGATGGTTCTTATGTAGAGAAAACGTAAATATGTACCACGGGCGAAGCCGGGGCGGACCGCTAGTATAATATAAACACTTCTACGTACACATTGATTACCCTTTACAATTTGTACTGCAAACAAAAATAACAAACAGCTACAGTATTTATTTAATCGCAATGGCGAGTTCTAATTAATTAACGATACATTATACCGTTTTTATTTAATTAGTAATGTTTCCCGAGCAGTGGTAATTAATGTACACTAAAAGAGATATTTTTAAGCTATTGCATAGCTTCTATCGTAAGCCTTGAGCGCGGCGACCGAATTTAAAAATTCCATAACGAAAAAATCTAACGCCCCTCACACCAACCGGCACAGCGATGCTATGCAATAGCTTTACCGCGGCAGTCCTCTAGTGTCACACGTATTTTTTTTAAGTTACACATAAAAATGAGTGGCTTTTAGACATACACAATAATACTTTTTGAATTGAAATATTATTTTTATCGAGTAAGTTCTTATCAAGCTGTAAACTCAAGCCTTGCACGTATGTTCTATCTGACCTAAAAAAAACAAACGTTAAAACACTATTACTCTTTTTGCAGAGTCGGTTAAAGAAATAGGCCATCAAATAGACCCTACCTTCATATTATGTTATAATGGAATAGGCTCGGGGACTTATTTGCATATGATGTTAAACTTTCTTGTTAAGTCGGCCTTTGACAAAGATCCCTTTAATCAAGCGCTTTACAAAGTTGTAAGCCAGTTTGAATTTCTTTTACATGTAACTTAATATAAGTATAGGTATCTTTATTTATAAGTTACTATAGGTTACGCGTAGTCAAAGGAAATTCCTTTCGTATTGAGATGTTAAAAAGTAGACTATGTCACTCTCTAGCCTTTTAACTATATCCAAACACAAAATTTTTTGCGACGTATCCGTTGCGACGTAAAAGAAAGACAAACAAACACACATTCTAGTGAATAATATTTAATTAATGATACTAATAAATTAAATTATAAAAATATTTGACGGTATAAAGCAATTCATAGACTATCTATATATCATTACACTTAGTTGTTATTGAAACATATTATAATTGTATAATGATCCAAAATTAAACTAAAGTTATAATTGATTAAGTCCAAACAATATTATTTACCAAATTTACAAGCAAATCCTGCTAAATAGATTTTAAAGGTATTCATTCTACGAAGGTTTCGAATTTAGCTGTCATGGGAACATATTTTATGCGTCAGTCAATTTACCGCGAGCTGAATAGTATCAAATGTTATATTTCGACGAACATGTATTTGAAGTCTCGAAGGACCAGACAGTACGTAATATAATAAGTTTTCTATACGTACCTTTCATAATATTTATAGTAAGAAAATAACGCTAACGGAGTCCATTATAAAAATATTTTTTTATCGAAACGTGAGAGGACTAAAAATAACTATATTTTTTATACATGGGTTTAGATTATTCATAAAAGTAGATACAATTATTTAGTAATAATTAACTACTAATTAAAATGCGTATAAAGTTTCAACTGGAAATTGTGTGCATAAAACATAAAAAAAACCAGCTTGTGTGTCGAGCACACGTTTCCCAAGTGAAACTTCTTTGGCAAGATCTATCCATCCATCCATTCAGCACGGATAAGTCCACTGTTGGACGTACCCCATACTGTGCCACAGTTGCCGATTTTTGGCTTTGCTTAACCATCTGCGCCCAGCTATCTTAACTATATCATCCGACCATCTAGTGGGAGGGCGTCCAATAGTGCACCGTCCGGTTTTTGGTCGCCATTCAAGGACCTGTATTCCCCAACGAGCGTCGGTCCTGCAGGCTATGTGGCCTGCCCACTGCCATTTTAGTTTGGAGATTCTGAGAGCAATGTCGGTTACCTTCGTTCGTCTGCGAATTTCTGTATTGCGGATTCACGCAGAGAAATTCCGATCATTGCTCTCTCCATAGCTCGTTGGGTCACTCTTAATTTGGTAATGGCAAGATTCAAAGATACCAAAATCGACGGCTTTTCACTTTAAAAAGATTTTTAACATATTGTTTAGCTTTCTCTATTCGTATTACATAATAGTTTCTAAAGGAATACTCTACGGGCTGTTTACAGCGTTCGGGAAGCTTGCCAAAATAAAAGCATTTCTTTTATTATTAAGTACTTTATTTAATGCCCATTATGGATTGCGAAACCAAAATCTCGTTTTGGATAATATAACTTTATAGTTGTGGATTCCCGCATTTACTGAGTAAGTATTTATTATATCGCTACTATATGAAGTTTTAAAAGTATTTAAATACCTATACTAATATTATTTTAATGGAAGAAGAAGAAGAGTTTGTTTGCTTGAACGCCTTAATCTCAGGAACCTAAAAATATTTTTTCACTACTAATAGTGAATAAGTATCTATCTTAACTTACTAAGGACCTTATTTTATTTATTTAACCATTTATTGTACCATACCATTTAACATTACAATGTACAGTACAGTAATGTGCGAGGTAAAGTACAAAAGGTGACCTTATCGCTTAAAAGGGATTTCTTCCAGGCCACCTAAGGTAGATAGGATAGATATATAATACTTATTATTAATGTAATGCGGGTGGCTGAAAAAATTAAAGGAGAAAAAAAATATTATAAGATAAAAATAAAATAGGAAGTAATATAATATATTATGACCTTAGGACCTTAGGACTATTTAAATAATTCATTTATCAGGAAGACTAAAGACTAAACTATCATTTCACTCCAATCAACACAGCTATTTATTTAAAATTAATACGCTTTTGTTTTATTTTTGTTAAAAAAGTACTATATAATTACTACAATTATTATATGTATGTGAGAGAATTATAACAGAGTAGTTGTTATGTGGCTATACCTTCCTATTACAATGTACTCTATGGTGTACAACATAATGTCGATATTGAATTGATATGAAATGCATGGGGTTACGGGCCAAGCCATGGTTTATATTGCTTGAGTCAGTAGCTCGATGATAATATTATAGTCTCGGTACTACCATCGACCGCGCAAGGTGTGCGCACTGAGTCATTATTTTATATTATTTCACATAATTATAATTAATTATGGAGGGTTATTTAAATTCTCCGATATGTATTTGAATTATACTAAGGGCCGATTTTTCAATTCATAGATAAAACTTATCCCCCCAGTAAAGTATTACACGATAATATTAAAATGTCACCCGTAAACTGTCAAATACATTTTTAAATGGTAATTTAGTACCTTATTCGACGAATAAGTATTAACCAGGGATTGAAAAATTAGCCCTAAATAAATAAATAAATAAAATAAAAATAAAAAACACTTTATTTGCACACACAAAACATAACAAAATCAAACAATAATAATATACACTGGAGCGGTACAAATAGGCGGCCTTATCGCTAAAAAGCGATATCTTCCAGGCAACCTTAGGATATAGGAAAAGTTAGAAGAAAATGAACAATTGGATAGTAGAAGGAGCATAGCGAAGCATTATAAAAAAGTGCAAATAAAAGTAGGAAATAGTTACATAAATACAAATATTAATACATAATTATAATATATATATTATATATATAGCGAATGAAGAAAAATAAAGAAAATAACAGGATATAAGTAAGTAAGATAGATAAGAACGTATGAAACATTTAAACGTTAGTTGTGAAGATAATGCTGTTTGACCAGATACTTGAAAGAGCTGATAGATTGAGCTTTCCTGATGTTTAACGGGAGCGAGTTCCACAACCTTACAGCTTGCACGGTAAAGGAAGCATCGTAAAAACGAGTTTTGTGAGCGGGCATGCGAAGCGTAAGGTTGTCCAAGGAGCGTAGATCGAGTTCATGGGAAGAGCCCAAGAACACGAATCTATTTTTAAGGTAGGATGGGGATCTAGGATCAAAAAGGATATTGTACAGGAGGGAAAGGATGTGAGTATTCCGGCGAAGTCGGATGGGCAGCCAATTGAGTTTCGAGCGATATTCTGAGATATGATCATATTTGCGCAAGCCAAAGATGAATCTGATAGCAAAATTTTGAAGTCGTTCTAATTTGTTAAGTAGCTCCTCATTAAGGTCTGGAAAGCATGCATCACCATAATCAAGGATAGAAAGCAACAAAGACTGCGCCAAAACAGTTTTCGTAGGAACAGGTAAAAAGTTGCGCAATCGACGTAAAGATGACGTAACGCCAAAAACCTTACGGCTTACTTGTTTTATGTGTTCGGTCCAGGATAGGGTTTGATCGATATAAATACCAAGGTTTTTAACCGATGTACTATATGGAACTGGGACTCCATCGATCGAAATAAGAGTTAAATCCGGAAAAGAAATCTTAGAAAGCAAATAAGAACTGCCTAAAATAATAACTTGAGTCTTTCCAGGATTTAATGTGAGACCATAAGCATGAGTCCAGTCGACAATGGATTGAAGGTCAGTGTTAATGCGAGTAATCGCTTCTTCAAGATTTTCCATTGACGAATGGGTGTAAATTTGTAGATCGTCTGCGTACAGATGGTAGAGAGAGGAAAGTTTAGAAGAAATAGAGTTAATGAAAATACTAAAAAGGAGGGGTGACAACACGCCGCCTTGAGGGACGCCAGCAGAAACATCACACCATGAGGAATAGGATTCATCCACCCGGACGCGCTGCCGACGACCCTGCAAGTAACTACGAAACCAACCAACCACCGCAGGAGATACGTTAAGAGAACTAAGCAAAGCTAACAGGATATCAAAGTCAACGGTGTTGAAGGCATTGGAAAAATCGAGGAGAGCAAGGATAGTTAGCTGCTTATTGTCCATTGCCATACGAATATCCTCTGTAACTTTGACAAGAGCAGTGACCGTGCTATGGCCCGTACGAAAACCAGATTGTAAAGGATCTAGAAGGGAATTATAGTTAAGAAAGGAGCACAGCTGTTGTTGCACTAGCCTTTCAAGAACTTTAGATAGGAATGGTAGGATGGAAATAGGGCGATAATCGGAGAAATTGGATGGATTGTTTTTTTTAGGGAGTGGAATGATGAATGCATCTTTCCAGATCTGGGGAAAAGAACTCGAAGATAGGGAGAAATTAAGGATGTGTGTGAGGATGGGAAGGATAATATCAAGAATGGGCAGAATCATAGCACGGCCTATACCATCACAGCCGAGAGCATTCGAAGCGATGGCCAATGTATTCTTCTTAACGTCACTGGCAGTGAAAGGTACAAGAATGAACGGAGGAGAGTCAGGAGTTTGCATGGTAGAAAGAAGAGAAATGGTATCAGTTTTAGTGTTACAGTCCAGAGTAGACTTTGACGAGGAGAAATGTTTAATAATAAGATCTAAATTAATATTTACAGGAAAGGAGATATTCTGAGATTTACCAACTCCAAGTGTTTTTAAAAATTTCCAAGTGTCTGAAGTGTTGCCGCTCTCAACGGATTTGTGAATGTGGCGTCGTTGTGCATCTCTACACATCGTATTGCAGCGATTGCGAATTGCTTTATATTTTTCACGATTGGAGTCCGAGTTATTCAGTTTAAATTTGGCTTTCGCCAGATTTTTCTTGTGAACAATAGATCTAAGTTCATCTGTCAACCAAGGAGCTGGAACATGCTTCATTTTAACTGCTTTAATTGGCGCATGAGTATCGTACAGTTTAGTAAGTAGTAAATTAAAGGCTGCAACTTTGGAGTCTATACAATTGGCAGATGAGACAGGTGACCAATCGATTTTTTGAGCATCATCACACAGACGCTCAACGTCCATTCCACGGAAACTGCGCTGTAACAATACTTTGTGCTTTCTTTTGGGAGGACGAACACGGTAAGAAAGGAAGACAAGGTCGTGGTAAGAAAAGGCATCGGCAGTGCACTGACCGTGCTTAGAGACAAGATTAGGAGAGGAAACAATAATTAAATCTAGGAGAGAAGGACAACAGCCAGGAGAGAAGTGAGTAGGATTAAGGGGAAGGATATTGAGGTTACAGGAGGATACGATTGTTGAAAGCTTGTCACTCCGGATGTCATTTTTAAGAAGACAGGTGTTAAAGTCTCCCATAAGAATGACATGGTCATAGAGAGGACGTAAATTCTCTAACGTTTTTTCAAACGCCGGAAAATAGTTAATAAGAAGGGAGGGGACATAGAAAACACCTAAAAGAAGTTTAGTGCAGGAAATCATGACTTCAATTAGCAAGTGTTCGGCCTCGTCGGCAGGTGGCGGTTGTGGAGATGTGCTGATAACGGTGAAAGGTAAGTCGGAGCGTAAGTATATAGCAACTCCACCACCCACCCGACCGGTACGGTCGTTACGTACCAAATTGAAGCCAGGTAAGGAGTAAGAGGTAGAGGAAAGACAAGGCTTGAGCCAGGTTTCGGAAATAAGGATAGCGTGAATGGAGTTAGAATTAAATGATGCATGCATATCGGTAAAGTGTGCCGGAATACTCTGTGCGTTGATGTGGATAACGTTAAAATTTTTTAAAACATCAGAAAAGGTAGAAGTCAAACATATATCAAGAGGTGGGCTGTCAAAACTCTGAAAACTATCATCACAACTATGAGCGCTTACGAAGGAATCACAGTCACTATCATTCGAAAACGAAATGGTGGACTAAATGTAATACTTATATATTAAATATTAATATATGAAAGAAATTTGTATATAATATATGTATATATAAATAATTAATAATATCAAATATAAAAATATATATAAACTTTTCCTATACCCGCCAGCTACATAGAAAATAAAAATTCAACAAACAGGTAAATACGCAAAAACATAAAACGGAACGTACTGAAACATTACAAACTAAGTTGACATCTCCGAGGTTGACATTGAATCACTGACATTTGACATTAGACATATTACGAGAAGTCTACTACCTACTCAAGAGATAGGAAAAATTTTGAGCAGCGAATTAAAGTATAATTTATCTATTAAGAATTCGATTAGAATAAAAACGATTAGAAATAAAAATATTTTTATCTATAGGAGCTAAAGCGACACAAGCTGATAAACATAAAAACAAATTTATTAGCACTAAATAACTTGATATTTATAGATCGTTAAAGTCTCAAGGAAACATTGAGTGTGTTTGTTTAGTTTCCGTCTCAATAACAATATATTGGATACGATTATTTTGTTTTATGATTGACTAGCTGACCCGCTACTTCAGCTGAGTGGAAATATACAATTAGGATACTCTTACATACATACTATATTACATTTAAAGCTATTGAAAGTCCCGCCAGAATCTGTAGACCGAAGATCGCTTGAGCTCTTCCATTGATAAGCTGTAGCTGGAACAAACAGACAGACAGACCGACAAAAATTGTAAAAAAATGTTATTTGGTAAAAAGCTGTCATTTCAATATTACAGTCTCCAATTTTTTCAGTTAGTTGTATAGATAGATTACAATAGAGGCGGCATTATGGCGACTCTAGTGAAAATACCCACGATCGAGTTTTTCCTGAATCATTAGTTCATAAATCGTATTTATTGCTGAACTAGGATTGTTAACAGCTGATCATTATTTCTAGTCTGCTAAATATTACATACAATTTTGGTAATTGTAATTGTAATGTTTGGTATTATTTTTATGTTATATAATGTTAATAATTTAGTTTTTTTAACACATTATTGTGTTACTAGATTTCCGCCCGCGGCTTCTCCCGCTTTGTCTAAAACTTAACAAATTATATACTAAAACCTTTAACCATTTACAGTATTAAATAAAACCCTATTTAAGCATACGTAGCCCGTAGGGTTAGACAGACATACATACACCTGGAAGCGATTTTGTTTACTTATAAACTTCGTATACTATACTTAGGTACTGAAATACTTGTAAAACATAGATTGTACTATTTCTAAAAAATATACCAAAACATTCAAAATTCTTTTAAAGATATTTACATTTCCAATCTATTGAGCAAATATTAATGAAATGTTTTACATTCTTCGTTATTAATTGAACACAACAGCAACTTGAATAAAATTAAGCTCTTTGAAATTTGCCATCAAAATAGAGTTCGTTTTAATAAGTCCTTTGAAATGAATAAGTAAAAGGACAAAATATTATTGTTTGAATTTATTGTGTTTTACGAGAGCCGTGAATAGACAAATAAAATATAATCTACATCTATACTAATATTATAAAGGTGAAGAGTTTGTTTGTTTGTTTGAACGCGCTAATATCAGGAACTACTGGTGCAAATTGAAAAATTATTTCTGTGTTAGATAGCCCGTTTGAACCAAATTAAACCGCAGGAAAAAGAGAGCGTGTGTGCCAAGCAGACGAGTCAGAAGTGAAACTTCTTTGGCAAGATTCAAAGACACTAAAATCGTCACTTTACCCCATGTCGTGACGGTATTGCCATGACGCGACATTGAAATTTTACTCTCAACGCGCCTAAAGAGGTTTCACTTCAAAACAACATGCATTATTTATTTCCAATAAAGGAGAAAATAAAGATTTTCCACAGAAACCACAATGGTATTGTTCTTTGGTTTGAGCTTCACAATTAATATCACTATTTATATGTTTGTTTAGGTCGCTATGTTTGTATAAGGTACGGTTTCAAGGATTAAGTTTTGCTTTCATTGGAACTCTACGGGGATATACCTCTTTGAACAATGCTTTACTATTCATGTTTAAAACTGTATATTCCTATACTAGCTGTAGTCTGCAGCTTCGTCCGCATGGTGAAAAATACATTACAAACTTTTGGACCCATACGAATAGATTTTTTTTAAAGGGACCATCTGTATGCCAATTTTCATTTTTCAGTCCGATAGCTGCTGTCCTTTGCGTTGGTCGCGGAAGAATTCCAACCAATACCCGCGGCCCCATCATTTAAAGCGGGTCGACGGAATACAGTGGGGTTTTAGTCGGTAAGAATCCGACATAACCCACGGCTCCTTCACTCCTTCTCCGCATCTTTGGAAGATTTCCCCACTTAAAAAAAAGGTCCTTTGCGTTTTATATATTAAAGATTTATCTTAATAAGTCAATATCGCTATATAGTATAAAATAAAGTCAAATATTTAAATTTACACAACAGGTTTAGATGTTTTTTTTTTAAATAGAGTGATTCGAGAGGAAGGTTTCAGTATATAATTTGTTTAAATTTATACAAAGCGGGCGAAGCCGCGCGCAGCAACTATAGCAATATACAATGCACAGTAGGTTCTCTATGTGTTCTGACCTCAACCATAGTTGTCGATTCAACAACATTAAACTTTAAAGACCTACGCTTTGCGGTCACTATAAATGGCCATTTCACGAAATTCCTGTTGTGGTTCCTATGAAAACGTTCATGACATACATTTGTCGCAATTATAGAAAGACCACAGGGCAAAATTCGTACCACTAGAATAATTATACTATCATAGTGCATAAATAACCACCTACATAATTATAAACATATAATATATTTATATGTATACAGGTATATATACCTACCTGTAATACGCAAAGGATTTTGTCGTTCTAGTACGAATAATTTAATCTTTTAAACAGAGGTTTTGTTAAATTTATATGTGTATACGCAATAGGTAAATAATGAACTAATAATGGGCTGTCAATCGTGGATACATTACCGGTGTTTTCATATCAAAATGCATATTTATCAATTTTTTCTTATTTCAATGATGTGACTCTATAAAATAGGAAATTCTATACTATTTATTTTTGTATTCGTACTTAAATTACATAAAATCGGAGCGAGTACGAAGATTTTCTGAAGACTGTTGGAAAATAAGATCAAAGGTACTTGTTAGTAAAAATGAAATACAAGAGCAGAAACTTGCTTCAAAAAGTGTAAGGTTTCTTACGTACATCATTAAATAGTGTCAAGATCACTTTACAAAATAAAAAAAAAAAATAATAATAATAACGAACGTTTTGTCGAATATCCTACGAAATATGAATAAATTCTGTAACTTCTATAGTTATCAGCTATCTTACAAAAATAAATTATTTTATTTGGAATGACTTGAAAAAGAGTGATTTGAATTTAAAATGAGTATTTGCTCCAACTGTTTCTACATTACATTAAGTTGCATGCGACTTTTCTAGTCTTGGTAATTTACAGTTTCTATTTGACTTTAGTTTCGATAAAACTTTCTCATTATCAAGCTGAGTCTGTTTAATTAAAACCGCTTTTACTGTAATAACTCTTTCTCTGTGGACAAAAGACTTTAACCAGCTGTGTTGGTCATCCTTTTTATAATTCTCAGAGATATAATAGTTTTTGTAAGTCCAGTAATATTTAATTAATTAACAATAAAAATTACAAAACATACAATAAGTAAACGATATTGACAATTATTGTAAACTTTTACATATTGTGTGTGAATGGTATTTTTTATCAGCTACCACCAAAAAATAATAAAAAAAAGTGTGTGCGTGTAACCTTTACGCGCGATTGAAGTAAAACTTCTTTGGCGTTGACGACATATATCACTGAAATGATTAAATATTAACTTAAATAAATAAATAAATATTATATTATAATTTAATTATATTTATTATTCATGTGCTTTACAAAGATTATTTAAATGTTATATTAATATTATTCATTCGAAACAGGTAATTGAATGTCATAATAATTTCTTACGTACGAAATTATAGGTTTGTGGTAACTATAATGTGAAACATAAAGGAGACGATTTTTTTTGTTTGGAGAATAGGCCCACCTCAATTTCTTAGCGTATATTAATGAAATGTGTGTTAATTTGTTCCTTTAAGTCCCCAGATTACAGTGGTGACATTACTTTTACATGTTTTAACCGGAATCTTTAGAAATACGTGTGCAAACATTCACCTCATTACTACATAAAAACTAACTGATAATGAGCGATTTGTCTTGTGTGACCCATCCGAATCATTGGGTACAATATATTTAAATAAATGAATAAATAAATATTAGAAAACATCATATACATTGTCACGATTTAAAGCTCGGAAATCAGACACAACGAAGGTACCTACCACAAACACAGAGACCCGATTTTGTTATAAATAGTATAGAAAATAGATATAAGTGGGTGTACCTCAAGTTTCTGGACCTTGATGCGTTTTTAGCGATTGGGAAAACTGATTCAATAAGAAATTATTAGTTAAGTAGGTATGTAGGTATTTAGGTACGTGATATTTTATGACTAATATTATAATAAATAGGTACATAATATTAGGATAGGTATCCATTTGCACAGCTATTTTATTATTCATGTTCAATTGTAATATTAAACGCTCTTAAGTTGTAGCAATATCATTTTAAAATAGGTAAAAAAAACATTGTTTACATTCATTGCAAACATTGACGCAGGGGGCTACGACAGGAGGAATCTGACATATTATTCCGTCAAAGCAGCCAATAGATAATATAACGTTTCGTTACACGGATTTTTTTTAGCTGAGTAGAAACAAATTGTTTAATTTGATAAATGACAGGATTTAAAATCGCTATCAATCTTATTCTTCCATATAAATAAGAATAAAAACAGTTTCTAAAGTGGTTTATTGAAGGCAATTTTTTTCGCTTTTTGGTTTTATTTTCATTATATCGATAAAAACGTTTCGTTCCAGTTTTTTTAATGTTGGCCATTGTTCTTGGT
Organism: Colias eurytheme; assembly: GCF_061535395.1. Classification (NCBI taxonomy): domain Eukaryota; kingdom Metazoa; phylum Arthropoda; class Insecta; order Lepidoptera; family Pieridae; genus Colias; species Colias eurytheme. The sequence continues at coordinate 1,261,829 of NC_142992.1, read as the reverse complement.
TTGTAGACAGCACACTTCAGCAGGGATGATATCAAAATAAGGCTTTTTAATTCGATTTCATGATTCCGGTTTCGTTTGTAAAACAATGAAGTTACAAAATTCATAATATAATTTTATATTTTTACACGTTTTTTTTTTATGACTATACGTTACCGAGTCTTGGTGGGCCCACAAAAAATAGTCTCCTTTTACTCTCTAAATTTGCTACTTTTCTTGAAAATACAGCATCTATCGTTGTACCGAAACGCGTTGTTGAATGAAGTCGAGAAGTATTCATAGATAAATCAAATTTTTCTTCTAAAAAATCAATTAACGGCTGAGATTCCTGAGAGCGAAAATTAACATTAAAATCTCCAGTTAGAATCATCGGTAATTCATGATAATTACTATTTAAAAGTCGAGAACCTTCAATTGTGAAGTGAAGTAATTGCTGATGAATAAATTTTATGATATTTGTCAGGCTAGTATTTGTAGAAATATAAATAACAACGATAATCACAGGTTGGTCATTCGTATTAACACATCGAACCAAGGCGATGTCACCAATTTGTGAAACCTCATCGGAAATTTGTGATAATATAGTTGGTGAAATATTTTGAATTGGTGTTACATTGTTCAGTGTATCTGTAGATGAATGATATACAGCTACTCCACCAGCAGTTGAGTTGGATCGTTTGTATTGGGTAACGCAATAAAAATTTTCAATAAGAATTTGTTCGTCATTTTTCATCCAAGTTTCGGAAAATAACAGCAATGTGGACCTTTTTAATACTTTATCATTCAGATCAGAAACATGAGCACGTAAACTTTGGCAGTTGAAGGAAAATAGTGTAATGTTACTCTCATTTACAAGGTTATATAATTCTTCCTGTTGTGTTATTAGGCGAGAATTTGAAAGTCTTTCAAATTCACACTGTAAATCAACTATTCCCCCTGGACGCTTTCTTCCATGATAAAATTTGTTGTCATCGGTGTTTGAGACAATGAACAATCCATTTATATCAGTTACTCGTGATAATGCTACATATTACAGCTGCTGACTGTGACTTAGGGTGGAGTGATAATGTATGAAAGAAATTTTTTTTTGTTTTTTACAAAAGGCATAGCGACAGAAAGGTGCCTTTTAATGAGTGAATTCAGCATACAAAATATTGTTTACCTGTCTTGATGTTTTGAGGTGCCCCAACCCAATTGAAAATTAGAAAAATATGATTTTTTCGCAAACTTTGATTTATTGTTTAATCACACTATTTTTATGGCCTTCAAGTCTATTATATAACAAACTTCTTTGTGATACACTAAATAATAGCCTGATTAGTTGTTTTAACGTATTTCATTAATGAAAATGATATTATAGAGGAATGAAAATATCAGAAATAAGTAATTATTTAGTACTAGCTGCGCTTGCGGTTGCCTCGCGGTTTCACCCGCGTGGCTCCGCTCCTGTTAATCTAAGCGTAATGATATACAGCCTATAGCCTTCCTCGATAAATGGGCTATCTAACACCGAAAGAACTTTTTAAATCGGACCAGTAGTTCTTGAGATTAGCGCGTTCAAACAAACAATATCTTCAGCTTTATAATATTAGTATAGATTATAATATTAGTATAGATAACGCTGTTTTTTTTTCAAAATTAGGCATTAGCAGTCGTGATACTGATGCTCTTGCCATTATAAAATCATTTTGTTTACTTTCTCGGCAAACTGCACTTGAAGCTTATGTCACCTATTTGATAACATGCTTTACGGCCTGGGCAAGGCATAGAAAATCTTTGATATTCTGAAACGTAGGCAAACCGCTTTTCACGATGTCTTTTAAGGTTTCTTCAGATAAATTAGAAGTCAGAGGCTCAGTTTTCTTACATTCTTGCCACATAGTTAAGTTGGTATAATCTTTTGAGCAAGTACAAGAGAATTAAAAAAAAATGCATTTGAAACTTCAAATATCAAATAACCTTTGGTACTGAGTGACAAAATACTTCAGTTATCTTTTCTTGTTCTCTTTTGTTAGTTTGTCGGTCTTGATAAGGTTTTAATAAGCGTCTATATTCATTGAATATGGTATGTCGAATAAGTTGTAGTACTCTATTAAAGCTAATAGTGGGAAGCGATGCTTTTCGCCACACATCAAACATTTCCGTAGCTTATCTTTCGGATAAATCATGAATTTTGTTATTTTATCAGGTTTAAATTCATATCTAATAAATAAGTAATAGTTTCTTAGCATCAGTATAAGTTGGTAATTGAGACACTGGGTACTTCTCTGGCAAACAAAATACAGGACAACATGTCGTTTGTCGTATTTTGACTTCCAACACTTTACTGTAACAAAGCGAAATTATAGATAGAACTCACATCAAAAATATTAAATTATGATCTTGATTATATTTACGTGTAAAATTTAATTAAGAAATATTACTGACATTAGTGTTATTTCCTTAACGGCACTGTTCAAAATCAACGTTTCCTACAGTAAGATTCGGCGCAAACGGGCCACCGACCAGAGCCACTGGTAGCCAGCGATAGCCACTTTTTTATATATTGAAATATTATGTATTCTGTGTCTTCCCGTTGGCAACCAACGAGATAACACAGAATCTGATTTAGCGTTAATTTGTCAAAATTAAACTAATGATTTTCGACTAAATTTTTTGAATTTCTGAAAGTTCATGATGTTGGGGGCACCTCTAAATGTATCATCTGCAAAGTATAATTTTGCATGTGTATTTATGAGCAATAATGACATCTTTTTACAGGTATGCCGAAACGAAAATGAAAAAAAATATTTTTCACTCCACCCTACTGTGACTTTTATTGTATTCATAAACGATTTGATCAAAAGTAGCACCTTGAGACTTATGTATTGTAAGCGCACAAGCAGATACTAATGGAAAGTGATTTCTCTTTGCAAATATTGTCTTATTTCTATTCATTGGTACAGATGACGATCTTCATAAAATTGGGACTGCTGTTCTACTAATGTTTAGAGTTTGAATATGATGGGCAGCTTTTTTCCTAATTTTCTCTCCTATCTTACCAGGAAACTCAAGCCATAAGCGTATGATGTTATCACTGTCATCACGTTCAATATACACTAACTTTCCAACACAACCGTTGGCTAAGCCATCAGATACATCAATATTGGTTGTAATAATGTAAAATTTGTTAAGAACTAATATGATTTCATAAGGCGATCCTCCTGTATCAATAACTGACATTTTATGAAATTGTTGGCGTACATATGCTTCTTGTTCAACTGAATGACAACCTATATACATATCTGTTGCTATGGATACTACTTTGTCTTCAGCAATATTTAAAATAGATTGATTATAATCCGCAACATGTTTATTTTTATTTTTAATTTACTTATTTTAAAAGTAATAAATAAACAAGTATATTTAGAGATTTTCAAAAAATTTTGCAATTTAAAATAATGTTTTTAAAACTGTTGAATTTTTCATTCACTTTGCTATTCACAATTGATCCGTTTGAAAATTTGAAAATAAATAATCCTAATTGATTATGATATTTGCCAATAGCTGGCGTATAAGTCAAGAAGCGTGTAGTATATGACATATACTTACAACCAATCAGAATTATTATTTTTAAATGGCGGAAACTACACAGACTATAGTAAGCGTTACTTCCGTCAGAAAAAAAATCTCAGTTACTCCCTAGTCGCGCCTAAAGAAGTTTTACTTCAAAAAAATGTGTGCGTGTATTAGTGTACACACGTAAGAAGTGAAACTTCTATATGACCTTATTTTTCAAAAAAAAAGTACTATATGCAACTTTACAAAAAATCACAATACAATCACACGTGGTAGGGATAAGAAAAAGATGGCGCCTAACGGAAAAATATTACATTAAATTTATTTCCAACCCCGATAAAGAAGTTTCACTTCAAAAAAAATTTCAAATGCTTTCGGATTAGTATTATTGTAATAAAAAAGAAGCACATACAAAATGGTTTCATTTTAGTACATAATATATTTAAAAAATGTAAACAAAAACCCCAAAAATCTAAATCAAGGTTGAAAATATGTTGCAGTATTTACATTTTTTCCCTTCTTGCCTTCAAAGAGACTGTATAATTAATTACATAGAGTTTTGGGTTACACGGCTTGTACTAGAAAAAATTTTAAAACCCGTTTTTAACATGCCTTGAATATTCAATACTATGTAACGGATAACTTAATTTTGTTGGGATACCTATAACTATATAGTATAAATTTACTTGCTCGCTTTGGCTTTATGTACTTGTTGTAAATCGTGTAGGTATCAAAAGTATTATAATACAGGTTTTTTTAATCTGTACAAGAAGTGAAATTATGCGATCGTTTATCTTTATCCTCGAATTCATGCTTAATAGTATTATAATTAGGAAAAAGTTTCGTAGGTATATCATGTTGGTATCTTTAAATTACGTTAATACATAAATGTATAAAAATAGAATTTACCTACGTGCTAAAAATCCATATTTTCCCCAGTAATTACTGAAAAATTATATCCAAATGAAGTGCGGGTAAAATTTTGCTCTAGTTAAAAAGTTTTAATCTCAGTAGCGATGTTACGTAGAGGCGGGATTAACTGGAGAATCCATTAGTGGAGCAGATTTAATGTCCTTGCTGCGATTACCATTAAATTCTCGAAGTTTTAAAATTATTACACTTTCATGGGTATCGTTAATCTGTTTACCTATAAATTAGACAGCATTGTAAGAGTTTATTATCTTTGTAATATTGGCAAAATCCCCATGAAATAAAAGGAATTTATATTAGGTACTAAATAATAAGAGTATAGTAAACCTAAGAATATTATTCTTCTTATTATCAATTATTATAAATCACACAGACAGACAGACCTATCGTCCTATGTCCTACCTTCACGCAAATATTCAAACCCTTGCAGTTTTTAAATTTTTTGGAAAAATTTATTGAGTTTTCTTTCAGAAGGTCCTTCCCTGATAATAACGAACACATCAAAATAAGAATTATCTGAATCGGTCTAGCGATTCACGCGTGATGACGTGATCAAGGGAAATAGGGATTCATTTTTATATATAAAGAAAGATATACAGGGTATAATCGTTAAGTGTGCGCAGGCGATTATTCCGTAACTATTACAGATATCAAAAAACTTTAAAGTGATATTGAAAGTACTTTACTTAACTGAAACTATAAATAGAGCTCGATGTGAAATACAATAGTATTCCAAAACGAGGATGTCATTTCGAACATTTGCTTTGAATACAAAATGTATGGGAAATGAAATGTATGGGAGCGTTTCATGTAGCACTTTTGGATATTTCTCGTTTTATTTTTAAAAAGTTATTATTGTCATTTTACTCATTAGGTATACTACTTTCAATATCAGTTTATAGGTTTTTGATATCTGTGATAGTTATAGAATAATCGCCTGCGCACACTTAACGATTACACCCAGTAGAGATAATAATTATAACTCCCTATAATAATCCATTAGAATTTAGATAAATAACGCTTCATAAATAAACACGGGGAACTCTAAGCTTATAAATTATAATGAACGCAGAATTATGCGGAGTCAAGTATTATTACGATTTAAGTGGATTTCCTGCATGTAATTAAATTATGGAATACTTCATTCAATGAATTCAAGTACTCTTCCTGTTATATAAATGCAAAGATGGCTATAGAATATTAATTATATGCTTAAAAACATACCTATTTCTTCTCAATTAATCTATACTAATATTATAAAGCTGAAGAGTTTGTTTACGGTTAAAGACATTTATTTCTCAAAAAGATTACATTTCAATCACTTACAGAGAAATAATAATAAAAATTATAAACATGTTTGCTCGCTTTGTACGTAGTAAGTAGTTTGTTAACACAAATAGAATACAACAAGAATAACAAAAAAGCCTTAGCTTTCCTCAATAAATGGGCTATCTACAACCGAAAGAATTTTTCAAATCAGGCCAGTAGTTCCTGAGATTAGCGCGTTCAAACAAACAAACTCTTCAGCTTTATAATATTAGTATAAATTTACGACTTTAATTTAACTGTTACCAAAGTCTTAAATTACTAAGATAACAAACTATTCATATTTATCATATTAAAAAGCATACCCTAATGGAATTTAAATCATCTTTGGCTCTACCAGTCACTAGATAAGTAAAAACTTTCAGATTGTTAAAATCAGATTGTAGAACTAGTCGGTGCCAATAGCTTCGCCTTAATTAAAAAAGTTGTTAAAGCGAAGTGCTATCAGGATAGTCCAGCAGTAATGAAAGCTACGAGTTTGTTCCAATTTCTTTGGAGTTTAAAAGTTTGGATGATCATTTGTATGATATGAAAATGTAGATGTATGGAAGATTAAGTTAAAGTTTTTTTTTTTAATCTTGGTTTACTTCTGTTTCCAATGTACAACCAACATCAGGAATCGAAGGTATGCATCGCAGTGTAACCAAAAAGAATAGTAAAATTTTCATAAGTTTAACTCTACAATCCCTACTAATATCTGTAACTCTGTCTCTCAGTCTGTCTCTTCGTGCTTATTTGGAAGAATCGTTTTGGATGAATCTTGGTATAAAAATAGTTTGAGAAAGGACTAAAGATAGGTTTTATACCGGAAATCTCACGAGAACAGAAACTATGCGAGTTTTTTTTTAGACGCGAGCAAAGCCACGGGCGTAAAGCGTATTACATAAAAGTAATAAATACCTACCTGAAAGTATACCAAAAAACGAACTTAACATCCCTTAAATTCGAAGGACTCTTTTACCACAAACTCAGTTCGTTTTTCCGAGTTTTATAAAACTTTTTATCCCAGTTCATAAGCTTGGAAAGTTCGCAAATTAATTTGTACCTACTGAATATGAAATTCCCTTTTTCTTCCTACTAATATTATAAATGCGAAAGTTTGTGAGGATGTGTGTGTGTTTGTTACTCTTTCACGCAAATACTACTGAACCGATTACAATGTAACTTAGCTCAAATATAGAGAGTAACTTAGATTAATAACACATAGGATAGGTTTTATCCCTGAAATCCTACGGGAACGGGAACTATGCGGATTTTTCTTTGAAAACGCGGGCGAAGCCGCGGGCGGAAAGCTAGTTTACAATAAGTATGTGATATTAGGTTTCATTTGTATAACTTTTTGAGCAATATACGTGCTCGGAAATTTTTTGTTTGTAAATAATAATAAGTTTGAAGGAATATTTTGTGGTTGTTACGGCCGAATTTTTTCCTGTTTGTTATATTGTTGGTAATTGAATAGGTTTCCAGTTACAGTCTTTTTGTCCGACAAAAAGACTGTAACTGGAAACCTATTCAGGTTTCCAGTTACAGTCTTTTTGTCGGTTACATAATTTCTGGATGTCTTCTGTAGCTATACTATCAGATAATATATTGAAGTAGTGTAAACTGAATTGTGTGTGACATAATCGTGTAAATTGTAGTGCGTTCGTGTAATTGTGAAAATTGAATTGTGTGTACATTTAAATAATTAGATTAATTAACTTTCTTTTTTAATATTTGCACACCCAATCGATGGGTAGAATGTATTAGCCACATAATATTGTAATTAAAACATCTATAATTTGTAACTACATTCTTGCAAATAAATAGAATTTGAATTAAATATTCACCAATCTGTTAAATAGGCTATCAGTGACTTAATCAGTGGTGATATATTTCTCTCTCGTCACGAAAACTTTACGTCAAATTTAAAGCAAATTATGTTTATCTTACCTTCATTTTTATTAGTTTACTAGCTTTCCGCCCGCGGCTTCGCCCGCGCAGTCAAAGAAAAACCCGCATAGTTCCCGTTCCCATGGGATTTCCGGGATTGCGTCATTTTCCCGGGATGAAAAGTAGCCTATGTCCTTTCTCGGGTATCAGAATATCTCTATACCAAATTTTATGAAAATTGGTTCAGTAGTTTAGGCGTGATTGAGTAACAGACAGACAGACAGAGTTACTTTCGCATTTATAATATTAGTATGGATAGTAATATCCTTATAAGCTCCAACCTAAATATATGTTGATGTATATTACGCTTTAATCTACCAAAAATAGGACGGCTTAGAATCTTGTTTTACTAAAAATGTATCCTTCATAATCTTAGGATTTGTATAAACAAAAGGTATACAGTTCTTTTCATTTTTGGACCGTAATTTCATAATTTTCACCGTCTTACGCTGAAGTATCTTTAAATACGGTTGTTTAGACAGACCATATTTTTAATTAAAATAATAAAACTTTACATTAATAATAATTATTGTAAATAATATAGAAACTAATACAACTTAAAAATTTTAATAACCTAACCGCCAAATAATCACTACATAGTATAAAACAAAGTCGCTTTCTCTGTCCCTATGTCCCTATGTATGCTTAAATCTTAAATCTTTTGATGCGGTTTTTTTAATAGATAGAGTGATTCAAGAGAAAGGTTTTAGTATATAATTTATTATGTTTTAGACAAAGCGGGCGAGGCCGCGGGCGGAAAGCTAGTTACAATATAATTCTTTCGTCCATTATTTTCTTATCTTATATATAAAAATGAATCGCAAAATGTGTTGGTAAGCGCATAACTCGAGAACGGCTGAATCGATTTCGATAATTCTTTTTTTATTATATTCCTTGAAGTACGAGGATGGTTTTTATGTAGAGAAAACGTAAACATGTACCACGGGCGAAGCCGGGGCGGACCGCTAGTACTCAATAAAAAGTAGAGATTTCATAAAGTTACATAATGCCATCTTCAAACAGTTCTCTTAGATCGTCCGCGACGTCTGTTTGTCAAAGGCTTAAACATAGGAAAGTACTCTCAACCATCAAATCAATTTAAGTAATTTGCTAACAGATCTCGGTAGATATATAATAATTAATACCTTATAAGTATTATGTGAAAAATTACTTTAAAATCCCTCAGCCCCCGGAATCACAGACACAATAGAAAATCTATTGTGTCGCGGTCTCATTGGGCCGCTCGGTGGTCAAGGGGGTAAAAATCAGCTAATGTAGATACGCATATAAAGTGTGTATATGTGGAATGTGGATTTTATTAAAAGTATGTTACACATTTTAATTATTTTATTGTCATACAACAGCACATTTTCAGTAATTAATAAAATTAAAATAACAGTCTCTATATTATACCGTCGAAAAATGTTTTTGAAGTGAAACTTCTTTGGGCGCATTGAGAGTAAAATTTCAAGGTCGCGTCATGAAAATACCGTCACGTCATGGAGTAAGGCGACGATTAAAAGAAACCAAAAGTGACTTTGAATGAAGTTCCACTTCTGACAAGTGTGCTCGGCACATACGCTCTTTTTAGTCAAAATAAGTATTATCCTAGACATTTTTGGTATATGCACTTTAATTGATTAGCATTTCCAGTAAAAAAATATTAAAAAGTATATTTAATTTGTAAATGTCTGCACTCGATTTTAAAATAAATGATAAACAGCGCTGTGTGGTTTTGCCTTTTCAATGGAAATTTCCCATGAGGCCTGTATATAATGTGGAAAAATATCATTCGCGTCGACATTGTTTTATTGGCTATTAGGTATTACATTTTTTTTTATTTAAAGCACTAAGTATTTAAATAAGTTAAATATTTGCATTTAGGTGCGATTTCGACTCAAACGTGGGTAAAAAGTGTCACTTGCATAAAGGAAGATACGTAACAAATTTTTTTTTAGACAAAAGAATACACCTGAAAATACTGTCAAATCTATTGTTATCCAACTTCTCGAAACTAGTTAAGTCAGCCTTTGGAACATGTAAAGTTTTAACAAGAAATACAAGGAAAGAGCTTGTTCATTTCACAGTCACTTCATCTCAGAGCGCTGACAAAGCGTTTTATTTACGCTCTATGTCCGCTAATTAATTTTAACCTTGTTACAAATCAGAACGGCTTCATTTTAAATTGAATCTTAAACTCTATTTGTTAGAGTGGATTTCGCTTTGGCATGGTTTAGATTACAAACAGTAAGGTAAGGAATACACAGTACCTAATATTGACAAAGGCCTAAGGTATATATTTTAATATAACATGTATAGTTTATTCTAAAAGCATAAAGTGTTTGTGTACGAAAAAAAGAAAAACCATTGTCTTGTTCGCTGGTGAAACCACGGGATAGCGGTGTGTATTTAATAGCAGCTTGTTGAAGCATCCGAATTTATTTATTTAAATTTATTTATAACTGTTTAAGAATAACATCAAAGTTCGTCCAATCATGAAATCGTGAGATAATACAGATAGTCAAATTATATATGTAGGGTAGACTGGGTACGATTGAAACAAAGGACGGTTGAAACAACACGAATATTTCGCAAACCGTTGGTGGGGGGGTTAGGGGTCCAAGGGGAAAATGAAGCGCACAACTGTTCTAAACACGAACCACTATGTTGCGTCGACCTCCGCGCGCTTCAGCTGATTTTATAAGACCCTATTATGTTTTTATTACCAAAAGTAAGTATTTTTGCTTGGAGATTTTTCCAATTATTGGCGTTTCTATTTAAGTGACAGTATTAAGTGTGCGTTTTTGTTTGAAGTGAATCTTGTGGAATATGACATTGTGACTAGTTTTTGTGTATCATTGTTGTTACAATTACTAGAACTGTATTTTACCTTAAGTAGGAGTTGGGGACGGTTGAAACATTTTTTTTGGGTACGGTTGAAACATTGTTTTAATTATTTTTTTGTATTTTTAGATGCCGATAGTACGTGTAAGAGAGTTTTCAGGAAGATAAATAGACTTATCAATGTACAAAG